>NC_092089.1:69102411-69372411 GCF_045679555.1 Salvelinus alpinus
CCATCACGGTTGACAACTCCATTGTGTCCTCCTCCCAGAGTGCTAAGAACCTTGGCGTGATCCTGGACAACACCCTGTCGTTCTCAACTAACATCAAGGCGGTGACCCGTTCCTGTAGGTTCATGCTCTACAACATTCGCAGAGTACGACCCTGCCTCACGCAGGAAGCGGCGCAGGTCCTAATCCAGGCACTTGTCATCTCCCGTCTGGATTACTGCAACTCGCTGTTGGCTGGGCTCCCTGCCTGTGCCATTAAACCCCTACAACTCATCCAGAACGCCGCAGCCCGTCTGGTGTTCAACTTTCCCAAGTTCTCTCACGTCACCCCGCTCCTCCGCTCTCTCCACTGGCTTCCAGTTGAAGCTCGCATCCGCTACAAGACCATGGTGCTTGCCTACGGAGCTGTGAGGGGAACGGCACCTCCGTACCTTCAGGCTCTGATCAGGCCCTACACCCAAACAAGGGCACTGCGTTCATCCACCTCTGGCCTGCTCGCCTCCCTACCTCTGAGGAAGTACAGTTCCCGCTCAGCCCAGTCAAAACTGTTCGCTGCTCTGGCACCCCAATGGTGGAATAAACTCCCTCACGACGCCAGGTCAGCGGAGTCAATCACCACCTTCCGGAGACACCTGAAACCCCACCTCTTTAAGGAATACCTAGGATAGGATAAAGTAATCCTTCTAACCCCCCCCCCCCTTAAAAGAGTTAGATGCACTATTGTAAAGTGGTTGTTCCACTGGATATCATAAGGTGAATGCACCAATTTGTAAGTCGCTCTGGATAAGAGCGTCTGCTAAATGACTTAAATGTAAATGTAAATGTTATAATGATGACTTACCCTTTAACTCATTCTATCCATCAGCACCCTTCTCGCTCTATAACCTGCTTATCATTGCCATTATGTTTAAAACGGATATTATGGTGGAAGTGATAAAACCTGAGAAAGAACCACTTTAGAGGTGGATACTAAATTGCCCATTGATCACGGTAAGGATGTTTGTGTTGTGTTTGTACAACAGCCAATATGGACATTTACAACACTGTCAAAGGGTATCAGAATGGTTTGGCAGAACTAAGGGGTGTCCAGCTGGTGCGTGGGAGACTGGCATTCGTTCATTCTGGAGAGGTGCGCCTCTCATCCCTATTGATAGACTACTGATTTGTGTAGGCAAAGTGCAAATGACAAAAAAAAGTTGCATTCTCCTTTAAGTGACATTTTTAACAGGGTCTCCAAATCCATGGTGAAATAGCCAGGGGGACTATATGGATATCCAAGCCAGCGATTTGTTAAGGTATCAACTGTACGTTTGCACTCCGTCAAAATACACTTTAGCTTCCTTTCAATTACATAGCTTTCATAACCGTTTTTGTTTCCTGTTATGTATTCCTGTATAGCGGGATATTCTTTCAGCTCGAGCCCTTTTGCCTCCATACGCCCACGTGTCCATAGCAACACGTTGTCGTATCTTAGTAACCACGTTTACGCACGGAGTAAAGAAATGGAAGGTGGGGTAGATATGGAATGGGTTATTATTCAGAGACCACTATGAAGGTTGGAAGTATTTGCAACATGTAATGTCTGACCTTGTGAGGGAAAGGGAGAAAAGTTCTGAAAACCTTTTCTCAAACCAGCGAGAAAACATGAGAGATGCAGAAAGGTGCAGGAATAAATCCTGACATCCACTCACAGGTCCCTAGTTACATAACTGTATGAATCTCAAATTCACTGGTGTACTGTAGAACTTTAGAGATTCTGTATGTAATTCCATGGTATTTTACTCCATCGAGCTGGTTCCAATCCCTTACACTGGACAGCTGTGCACATGATGCATTGGTCCATTAACTTCATTGAGATATTCAACATGTGTTCAGGATATTACACTGACCTTGTGTAATTAACATATACAGCAATTAAATCACTAATTGGATAAAGGTGATGAGCTAATGGGTTACAAATTAGGGAGATGACTTGTTGTTAATGTCATTTGTAAGCCCTAGGCTATGTGGTATCTAGAGGTCAATTCAATTCTCTACGAACGAATAGTGCAATTACCTCTCACCGACCGGTCTATCTTAGAGCAGGTTTCTCTATTTGACCTCAAAGATCCATTCATGGCTGCCTGCCTTAATGAGGTTTGGCTAAAGATGAAGGCACGTCTACTTAAGAAGTTGATGACCATTCAATTCATCCAGATTCAAATTCATTAAGCATCTTTTGATTTGGTAACATTTACTTACCTGGTTACTATTTTTAGATAACTGTTCGTGATTGTTGTTGGCTATTTGTGCATTGTTATCATTTTGGGTATCTCTATATAGGAGTACTCTCTCTATATATACAAGGCCATAGAGACCCCAAAATAGAATGATCCTTTCCTGTCCCACTCCCCTACTCATTCAGAGTTGTTTGTTTGTGTTGTCATATGTAGCAACTATTATTGATGACACTCGCAGATTCCATAGCACTCTCCTGATTTTTATTAATGGACTCATTTCGACGACAGGGCGGGGGCTGAGGGCAATGACATTACCTTCCCTTCCTCGCCTATTGATAAAAATATCCACAACCATAGTGGTTAAAGAGAGTAAGAGAGTGAAATAAGTTGCGTTATCCAATTAAACTGAAAGGCTTTGTTCTATTTTGCTTTTGAGGGTTTGTGCACAGAAGATGGTATCTTATCAATTATGCTTAGTTGGAGTTTATGTCTTTAGCCTGGGTACAGAGCAGGTTATGTCTTTAGCCTGGGTACAGAGCAGGTTATGTCTTTAGCCTGGGTACAGAGCAGGTTATGTCTTTAGCCTGGGTACAGAGCAGGTTATGTCTTTAGCCTGGGTACAGAGCAGGTTATGTCTTTAGCCTGGGTACAGAGCAGGTTATGTCTTTAGCCTGGGTACAGAGCAGGTTATGTCTTTAGCCTGGGTACAGAGCAGGTTATGTCTTTAGCCTGGGTACAGAGCAGGTTATGTCTTTAGCCTGGGTACAGAGCAGGTTATGTCTTTAGCCTGGGTACAGAGCAGGTTATGTCTTTAGCCTGGGTACAGAGCAGGTTATGTCTTTAGCCTGGGTACAGAGCAGGTTATGTCTTTAGCCTGGGTACAGAGCAGGTTATGTCTTTAGCCTGGGTACAGAGCAGGTTATGTCTTTAGCCTGGGTACAGAGCAGGTTATGTCTTTAGCCTGGGTACAGAGCAGGTTATGTCTTTAGCCTGGGTACAGAGCAGGTTATGTCTTTAGCCTGGGTACAGAGCAGGTTATGTGAGTTCTAGGAGAAGCAGGTCATGTTGGAGATGACCTTAGATTGAGTGCCCTATATCTTCCATTAGATGTTTTCTCTGCGCTAGTGGTTGTATAACGGTTATTTCACAAAATGAACAAAAAATTTTTTTTAAATGAACATTTATTTCACCTAATTTTAATAAAGAGCCCATGTTCAACTTAATAAAAAACAAGTTTACCTATTTCAAGAGGTTAAAGAAAATGACTATAGTGCCAAAAACAGTAACAGAATTGACCATAACAGGGGTGACAATTGAATCCCCTCATGAGAGGGGGGATGGAAGCTTGTTGTGTGCAACAGAGAGGGGCAGTTGAATGCAAGATTCACAAAAACATTTAAATAGTGAAAACATGTATAGCCTGTCTATCTATGGTTAACACGGTTGACGTGTTATCCTCGACACGTTCAGTTTTCCACCACAAAACACCCAGAAAATGGCCTAAAAGAGTAGAACCAGCTCACCTGCTTTTACACTATGATTTGACTATTAGATGTTCAATGTTTGTTTAGAAAAATTATTTAAAAAGGAATAGTTTCATCCTATTAAAATGAGAGTTCAGTTCACGTAACAGGGTTGACCTTAATAAAATCTTTGTACATATTTGTGTGTGTCCATAGTGTCTTTAGTCACATCTTCAGAAATGACTTTGTCAAAGCAACAAAATACCAATATTGGTGCACAGTTTCTACTTAGAATTTAAAAGGGACGTGAAAGGGACACATTCAGTGGAACAACCCATTACCGTCCCATTGACTCCCACCCCCACACCCGGCCCGCCCACGGTGGAAGGCTTGCCCAGGGAAATAAGCTCATACCTGGGTGGAAGTGGCAAAGAGAGGCCCACTGTTCCGCTCCCTACTGTCACCCAAAACACACCTCCCCACGTCTGCATACACACTCACACACACACACTCACAGTCTTATTACTCATACACAAACAAACACCCTCACACATACAAATGTCCGTACACGCCCACCAACACACAACATAGTGCCATCCTTCCCCGTGCCCACTGTGCGGGCACAGTACAGTCTGATCCCATTTCACTCAGGTCATTTCTGTGTCTCAGTGCCAACAGGAAATGCCATGGGACTTGTACCACTCTGTTCCTCCCCTGTAACCCACACACTCCTCCCACATACACCACTCCCCCCTCCTCCATATCCCGCAACACCATCACGTTGTTAACTCTGATCTAACCACTAAGCCCTCAGCTAAGGCTAACATACTGATGCCATATGTTTGGTGTGTGTTAATGTACACGGTGTCCACAAAAGTATGTGGACACCGGCTCGTCGAACATCTCATTCCAAAATCATGGGCATTAATATGGAGTTGGTCTTCCCTTTGCTGCTATAACAGCCTCCACTCTTCTGGGAAGGCTTTCCACTAGATGATGGAACATTGCTGCGGGGACTTGCTTCCATTCAGACACAAGAATATTAGTGAGGTCGGGTACTGACGTTGGGCGATTAGGCCTGGCTCCCAGTCCCAGACCGTTATACCTACTCCACCAAACTTTACAGTTGGCACTATGCATTGGGGTAGGTAGCATTCCCCTGGCATCTACTAAACCCAGATTCATCTGTTGGACTGCCAGATGGTGAAGCATGATTCATCACTCCAGAGAACACGTTTCCACTGGTCCAGAGTCCAATGGCGGCGAGCTTTACACCACTCCAGCCGACGCTTGGCATTACGCATGGTGATCTTAGGCTTGTGAGCAGCTGCTCGGCCATGGAAACCCATTTCATGAAGCTCCCGATGAACAGTTCTTGTGCTGATGTTGCTTCCAGAGGCAGTTTGGAACTCTGTAGTGAGTGTTGCAACCGAGGACAGACAATTTTTATGGGCTTCGCGCTTCAGCACTCGGCAGTCCTGTTCTGTGAGCTTATGTGGCATACCACTTTGCGGCTGAGCCGTTGTTGCTCCTAGACGTTTCCACTTCACAATAACAGCACTTACAGTTGACCAGGGCAGCTCTAGCAGGGCAGAAATTTGACAAACTGACTTGTTGGAAAGGTGGCATCCTACATCACTGAGCTCTTCAGCACGGGCAATTCTACTGCCAATGTTTGTCTATGGAGATTGCATGGCTGTGTGCTCGATTTTATACACCTGTCAGCAACGGGTGTGGCTGAAAAATCTGAATCGGCTCATTTGAAGGGGTGTCCACATACTTGTGTACACTACACGTGGTTATTATTTGTTGTACATGTTAGTGTGTGTATCCATAGTGCCTCTGAATCTCTCAAGCATAGGAGTTCACTGATAGGGAGAGGGAAGGCAGGTTCAGTAGTCAGGTTACAAAACCAGCAGATTCCATCACCTCGGGTTGTTACTATTCCTGTCTCAGCCTGGGAGAGAGAGCTGTGTGTCACACTGCCCCCTTGTGGCTGTACTGGCTACATACTTCACCCTCGGCTCCTTGTGGCTGTACTGGCTACAGACTTCACTCTGGGCCTGATTGCGTAAGACTGCGTGGCGTATGAGTCATAACCATTGAGCGAGGATAGAGGGGAGGGGTAGGGGTGTGTGTGTGTGTGTGTGTGTGTGTGTGTGTGTGTGTGTGTGTGTGTGTGTGTGTGTGTGTGTGTGTGTGTGTGTGTGTGTGTGTGTGTGTGTGTGTGTGTGTGTGTGTGTGTGTGTGTGTGTGTGTGTGTGTGTGTGTGTGTGTGTGTGTGTGTGTGTGTCAAGGTGGAGGCTGGCTGGGCAGAGTGAGCAGCAGCGGAGGCGATGGACGATGGCATTAGGGCTTTCCCCTGTTTTTTTTTGTGGACTGGAGAAGAATCACTACCCAAGCAATAAGGCTTTAGTCACCCAGGGGAGAGGGTGTGGCTGTTCCATAAGTATGCCACTGCAGAGCAGGTCGCCTTGTTATGCCCCACATATTAAGGCTAATGAGTCTTAAGTGAATATTGACCCATATACTACAGCTGATTTCTCTAGCGAGACCTTCTGCCTTCTCTCATTGTTCAAGAGATCTTTTCCATTCTCTCAGTGGTTGTCACACAAGAAGCCCAGGCATGTTCTGCAGCTGTGGAAAGACAGAGTGCCACTGGCACTGGAGCACAGTGGACCTGGGGGGATACATTCAGAAAGGTCAACTGGCTACGACCATAGCACACTGTGGTTGAAATTAGGACATACCAGTTGAAGGAAAAGGAGAAACAGGAGTTGAAGAAGTAGGAGAGAAATGGGACTATATTAAGAAGGGTGACATGGTGAAATAATATGCACAAAAAGCTATGGTTAACACGTGATTTAAATGTATATCGTTTTATTTTGTATCAGCTTTCTGATACACCTTTCTGTAATGTTACAAAACTACAAACGGTGTGCGAGTGAGTCAGAGCTTCAGCACCAGGACCAGGTATGATTCAGGAGAGGGGTGGATGCGGGAGCGACAGGGCGGATGAAGAGGTTTGATCTGAGCGGTTATTGAGTCGTGTCCATGGATGATAAGGAAAACTGTCATAAAGGAATGGGAATAGCACGAAAACATAGGAGTGAGAATGAGTCTGTTCAAAGCAAGGGAACGACAGAGTCGGGATGAGAATGATTATGATACAATGATAACGTAATACGTTTTTTGGTTCTCTCTAGATCTTCAATTGGAGGGTGTTTGGTTGGTACCAAAGGCTACTAGGGTAATGGGCAACGCGGAGCAGTTGAGAATGATACTCTAGGAGGCTGGGAGCAAACATGTACAGTATATCAATACTACTTCGAGGTATTCATATTTATCAGTCATACGTTATTGATGCAGTATTCCTTTTTTATAAATGTATTTTTATCTCACTATCTTAGCTTTCCCAAATGATTGGGATTTGACAGAGTTGTGTGTCACCTTTGACATCATGTTACATTATCTGACTGTTCTGTTTCTGACCCCTTTCAATTCTAGATTGTTCTGTGTTTCCTATTTTTCCTCTCGTGTCTATACTGTGTGTCTCCCCCCCCTCTGTCTCTCTCTCCTCCCTCTAGAAGGCATAAGGCCCTACGTAGATGGACAGTCGCAGGGCCGAACTGGTCTGGTAGCTCAGGAGGGGGTTGACTGACACCATCTCCAGGTCCAGTGTGTACTCCAGGGGTCCCGTCACGGCCCGGGCTAAAACCAACATGGCGCTGATGTTGTTTATTTGCTGAGGGAGACACAGAGATGATAGTGAGGTTAGTCAGAGTCAGTCACACGACATTAGGCAGAAAAAGTGGGGGTTTGTTTGACTAATTTCTCCTCGTCTAAGAAGTCAAGAAACTTATCTAAGTGTTGTTACGATGCAAGGTCTCAAAACTGCAATATACAATACGTTTCTAGACCTCCACTGTCATCATAAATTCACTAGTCTATCATCATATATTCACAAAGTGGATAGGAGGGTGACTCAGGCTGGTGCTATACAAGGGTTGTTACACTATAGCTGTGCTCACTCTGATGTAGAAGTCTCCGTTGTCGTCTCCAGAGCGGATACGGAAGGTGTTGTAGGCCCCGGGGTAGACGCTGGTGGCCTGGATCTGAAAGATGTCTGAGGGGACGGAGCGTTCCGACGTGATGCTCATGTAGCGGTGGACGATAGAGAAGGGTAGGTCTCGACAGGCTGGCTTGGTCACAGGACAAACACAACGACTAGACACACAGGAGAGAAAAGTAGGTTTTAGTCCTCTGGAGAGAGACTGTATATGAGTTGTGTCGTAGTGGAAGTCACTTCCTGAAATTTGACCTCATGAACTAGATGGCTTAACGATTCACTTTTGATTCTGTTTCATTTAAACTAAAACAGAATATTTGTTCATCAATATTGTATATTTAGTGATGAATATGTCCTCTGAAATGCTCATGCCTCTAGATAAAATGTTCAAAAGAGTAGTTCATAACTCAACCAATAGAGGGGTATATTGCAATACAGAAGGAGCACTGGCGAACTATCCTCAAACCAAGACGGATTACATACAACTGTATTTGAACAGTGGCCATTTCCCCAAGTAATTTTCTGAAACCTTTTCATACAGCCAAAACAAGTTGAGGGAAATAAACCACTGTCCACACCTGTTATCAATTTAACACTTGTTTCCCTCTTCTAACAGCGTTCTAATTGTACTGGAACACGTTCAACTGAAAAGGGAACAGAATTGGACAGAAATATGGAAAAAGTAATTGGAGCAATCTTAGAAATAATGTGAGCTGTGCTCCATACAGAGTGAGGCTGATGATATGGACAGAGGTTGATCATGGGGGAAAAGATGTTTGTTTGAGTGTGTGTGTGTGTGAGTGTGAGTGTGAGTGTGAGTGTGTGTGTGTGTGTGTGTGTGTGTGTGTGTGTGTGTGTGTGTGTGTGTGTGTGTGAGAGAGAGTGTGTGTGCGTGTGAGAGTGTGTGTGCGTGTGTTTTAATAAATGTTCACTCACTTGTCAGTTATTTGGATGTAAGGGTCCTGACAGAGGTTGGTGTCCACACACTGATAGGCACCGTGGATATTCACACAGGTCTGTTCTTTAGTACACTGGTGCTCTCCGGTCTCACACTCATTTATATCTGGGGAGGAGAGGGATAGAGAAAAGGTTTGGGAAAGGGAAAATTCGAATACAATAGGACAGAATCGAAATGAATAGAATAGAAGCAAGTTGTCCACTAACGAGGACAACGAAAGAACACAGGTACAATTAGCTGACGTTGAAGTGAAAGACGGGCAAAAGGAGAACAGGTGGAGAGAGTGCTTACCCTGGCATAGTCGGGTGCCCAGCAGCTGGTAGCCTTCTGGGCACTGACAGGAGAACTTCCCGGGTTCATTGACACATTGGAACTGACACAGGTAACTGGAGTAGCTGCACTCGTCTATGTCTGCAGAACCAAGGAGGGAGAGAGAGGGGAACAGCGTTTCAGATCATAGCGCAGCTGTTTTAACCAAGAAAACAGACAGAGAGCTTTTAAATAATGCAAGAAAGAAAGAGATGGTTTTTATTTTCAGATCGTAGCACTGCGATTTTAATGGCACTATAGAGACAGACAGACGGACAGATCCGCTCACCATTGCAGGCGAAGCCGTCAGGCCCCAACTCGTAGCCCTGGTCACAGCGGCAGAGGAAGGTACCGTAGGTGTTATAACACCTCTGCTGACAGGGGGCGCCCATGTCACACTCATTCACATCTGGAAGGAGGAGGAAAGGGAGAAGTCTATCAGTATATATATGTTCTAACATCAGTCGGGATAGCGTGGGACCCTGTGTGTACTTTTGGCTGGTTGTGGCTATTAGTTTTGCCATGACTGTGTGTATACAGTATGCGGTATTGCGTGTGTGTGTCTGACCATGCCTTACCAATACAGGAGCGGTTGTTGCCGGCCAGCTGGAAGCCTGGTTCACACTGACAGGAGAAGGAGCCGGGGACGTTGACACAGCGATGCTGACAGTACCTGTACCTGCACTCATCAATATCTAACAACACAGATGGAAGGAGAGCATTCAGAAACAGTTCCAGAGAGAAAGAGGAGATTGCTTTGACCAACCAGGTTGTTATGTTAAAGGAGAATTTGATCCAAGGACTTGCCTGGTTAAATAGAGGTCAAATAACATGCTACAATGACTAAGCTGAACCACAACAATGCAGTGAGACCACAAACAGTGAGTTGGGTGTGACTCAGGCCAGGGGGTAGGCTGGTTAGAGAGAGTCCTATGGAGAGTACTATACATTCTTAGAAATAATGGTGCTATCTAGAACCTAAAAGGGTTATTCGGCTGTCCCCATAGGAGAACCCTTTGAAGAACCCTTTCTGGTTCCAGGTAGAACCATTTCCTCAGAGAGTTCTACACGGAACCCAAAAGAGTTCCTACGGGGACAGCCGAAAAACCCTTTTAGAACCCTTTTTAAGAGTATAGTGTGACTTACCAATGCACTCGGTGCCAACCTTGCGGTAACCATCAGGACACTGGCAGGTAAAGGCTCCAGGTGTGTTGATGCACTGCTGGCTGGGCTGGCAGTCGTGTTCATCTCTCTCACACTCATTCACGTCTGTGTGTGTGTGATATGGCAATGAAACACACTGTTTTAAGTAACATGGTAAGTTAATACATTTGATGCACCAACAGCTGAGAATTCCCCACATTGCTGAATCGTTATTCCTGTCTCATGCATTCCCCATCAACAACAACACCTACCACCCCGACCCCAAGGACAACAGGAAAAGCAGCTCTTTCACCACTCTCCGTCCCATAAAACTAAGAGCAGCTGTCCTCGTGAAATCTCCACATTCCAGTACCAGCTATCCACGTACACACACACGCACATTATCCCTCCCCTGTCTCACCCTCCAGCCGGTACTCACCCACACAGCTGTCTCCCTGGGGTTCGTAGCCCAGAGGACAGGGGTTGAAGGGCTCTCTGGCAGTGCTCTCCAGGTTGGTCCCAGGCTGGCTGGGGGGGTCCTGGGCTGGGATGACTGAGGCAGAGCGGGGGAGGCACAGGTAGCCCCCGTAGTGGTTGAAGCACTTCATCTCACCCTTACAGGCCTCCGGAATGGTCTCACACTCATTTATGTCTGACGGGAGAGAGGGAGAGACAGCGAGAGGCTGAAGGAAAAGGACTGAAAGACAGGAGTGGTTTCAAGTTGTAATGCTCTCACTCAGGACACGGACATGGGGACATGAGGATAAGCGAGATCCTCTACCTTTGCAGTGCTGAGTCTGGGAGTCCCATTGATACCCATCTGTGCATTCCTACAGATAGCAGGAAAGAGAGTCTCATGTACTGTATCATCCAAATAACCTTTCATGTATAGCTATTATATGCACTTTAAATCATGGCTGTCCACTGTCACACCAATAGGATGAGAGGGAGGAGGAGATGATGATACATAGTCATGAGCACAGAGAACAGGTCAGCGGAGGTCAACAGAAAAGAGAAGAGCAGCTGCAGTACAAAAAGGGGTCAAATCATCAGTCTGGTACATGGTGGGAGGGGGACGAAAAGATAGAAAGGTAGGAGAGAGGGGTTGAGAGAGTGAGAGAACGAGAGTCCTGGTTTGCACGCCGAAATACCCATCCTTACCGTGTAGGTGTCACTTTCTGTAGGTGGCTGTGAAATAGCACTGCGGAGGATCACAGACACACACAGGATGGACACACACACGCCCCGCATGCTCACGTACTGACTGGCAGATAGAACAGGATCACACGCGTTAACACGCAACACACACTGGCACAGCCGGCGGGTCACACAGGTAACGGCGCCTCAGGTCAGGATGAAAGAAGCTTCCGACTTGTTGTGGTGCTCAGAGCAGCTCAGTGGTATCTGTAGAGAGGGAAAGGGGAGAGAAAGCGAGACATAAAAGGGAGAAAGAGGGAGAGAGAGAAAGGGAGAAAGAGGGAGAGAGAGAAAGGGAGAGAGAGAAAGGGAGAAAGAGAAAGAGAGAAAGAGAGAGAGCGAGAGAGAGAGAGAGAGAGAGAGAGAGAGGGGGGATAGTTGGATAGTTAGATACTCTGGAGACTCATTAACCTGGGTTGAGAACACTTCAGAAAGAGAGAGAGAGTGATAGACTCAACAACCTGAGTGGTAAATCATCCACCTCGTAAACTTCTCATAACACTGAGCTGTGTGTTGACATCTTTTCTAAAGCCAGGCTCAGACACAGAGCAGAAGTCAAGTCAAACAAGAGACATGTGACATTATTTGCTAATCGAACATCTTTCCCCCTGAATCCCCACCAGTATTATGGAGAGGAAGTACGTCTCCCCCTGCTGGTGAAAGATAAATATAAGGATGTACTCCATCCATCAGCTAAAAATAAAGAAAAGTCAACAGCAAGGAAATGCTTTCATTATAGCTCTCCACACACAGCCATCTATTTCCCCAGACAGCCCCACTGTAACTGGGACTAGGAATACACACACACACACACACACACACACACACACACACACACACACACACACACACACACACACACACACACACACACACACACACACACACACACACACACACACACACACACACACACACACACACACACACACACACACACACACACACACACACACACCCATACACACACCACACACCCATACACACACCACACACACACAAGCCCGCTGGGACTTCACATTGAAAACTTGTGGAGGCTGAACCTGCAGTATAACAGAGTGGGTCACTAAACACAGTAACTCTGTAAGAGGTCCTACATCTCAGGGTATTATCTGTCAATTTCAAAACATTACTTTCCGTTTTCCCAGAAGGGTTTCTGCTCTGTTCATCCACCTACATCACTGTTACTAGTACCACATAATCCATTGTTGTCTTTATCTGAGCCTGGCATCATTCATCATCATGGCTAGTGTGTTAATCACTGAAGTACTGCATATGGAGGTGGAGAAGTATACAGACAGGGCTTTGCTGCCCATTTCAGGAGAACCCAACCATCCTCCGTGTAATGTTCTTGGCACGAGGAAGCACAGCTGTTTAAGTAGAACATGTACCTAGACAAATAAATCCTCAATTCCAGCTCCCCATTTCTGAGTAACCGTTGTTCGTGCAAAACCGTCAGCAGAGGCTCCAGACAGAATAGATGAAGAGGAAAGTTATAATCACTGCTTTCTTTATACGTGTACACACACACACACACACACACACACACACACACGTGCACATGCACGCACGCACACACACACACTTTAAATACTTTATTGAATCCACCAATCACATTACATCACAAAGGACTCAACCATTTCAAGAGTCACTCACGTGAACAAAAAGAGCTTCTCCTCCACACAGCCAGGCGGACCATAACTGCCGAAACAGAGAAGTACCTAGCTACATCTACTGTACATGCACACACCTACACACACACATACAAACCTCATGCCGAGTGTGTTGGGTATTATGCTAATTAACAAAAAAGAAGCCACAGAGTGACGTGCGTGACACACATAAATACTGTCTTACATCACACTCCACATGTAGCCTTACCTTCGCTCTGAAGCACCAAAACCAACAGCAAATGTTCCACTAAGTTCCCAGGACAAGTACCCACACAGTACACACAATGCACTTGTCACACAACTTCACAATCTTTCATACACTCACAAAAGTCTTATAGTGGGCCTTGCGTCATATCATCTTCAATAGGTCTGCATCATAAGCAGGAGGACACTTATATACAGCCCTGATAGGAAGACACGTCAGGATCCTTGTGTAGACACTGTGGTACTTTTACAGCCAGGGCGGGGGGGGATCTGACGTAAAACCACCAAAAAACGAAAACTGTCCGCCAGAGTCCACTCAGTCACCCAGGACTGTGGGCAGCAGGGAGATGTGGGTAGGTACTGCCCCGCCACCGCTGACCAGTGAGCACCAAGTGGTGTTTGGACCTCTGGAATGCCCGTGGCAAGGATGTGGGCTGCAGTTCCCAGTAGGGATACCCTACCATCAGTGTTTCCCAGAGTATCAGGTTCTGGGAAAGCCCCCCATGGTTCATGTAGGACAGCTGCTGCCAACCCTACAGCCTCTGGTCTCTGAGTGGGCGGATGGTTCGTCACTCTGACAGCCCTCCACAGGTCAACCACTGGTCTGTTCATTGTTTGTGGTTCTGGTAAAGACAAGCGTTGTTGAAGAAATATATGATTTCCTTGACTGTCATTGAAATGGAATTAAAGGAAAATGGGTAGCGTGACAAACTTGCCATTTAATTAACAGAAGTGTAGAACCACGTAGTTTACCATTTTTCACTGAAATATATATACAGTGGGGAGAACAAGTATTTGATACACTGCCGATTTTGCAGGTTTTCCTACTTACAAAGCATGTAGAGGTCTGTAATTTTTATCATAGGTACACTTCAACTGTGAGAGACGGAATCTAAAACAAAAATCCAGAAAATCACATTGTATGATTTTTAAGTAATTAATTTGCATTTTACTGCATGACATAAGTATTTGATCACCTACCAACCAGTAAGAATTCCGGCTCTCACAGACCTGTTAGTTTTTCTTTAAGAAGCCCTCCTGTTCTCCACTCATTACCTGTATTAACTGCACCTGTTTGAACTCGCTACCTGTATAAAAAACACCTGTCCACACACTCAATCAAACAGACTCCAACCTCTCCACAATGGCCAAGACCAGAGAGCTGTGTAAGGACATCAGGGATAAAATTGTAGACCTGCACAAGGCTGGGATGGGCTACAGGACAATAGGCAAGCAGCTTGGTGAGAAGGCAACAACTGTTGGCGCAATTATTAGAAAATAGAAGAAAATAGAAGAAGTTCAAGATGATGGTCAATCACCCTCGGTCTGGGGCTCCATGCAAGATCTCACCTCGTGGGGCATCAATGATCATGAGGAAGGTGAGGGATAAGCCCAGAACTACACGGCAGGACCTGGTCAATGACCTGAAGAGAGCTGGGACCACAGTCTCAAAGAAAACCATTAGTAACACACTACGCCGTCATGGATTAAAATCCTGCAGCGCACACAAGGTCCCCCTGCTCAAGCAGGCGCATGTCCAGGCCCGTCTGAAGTTTGCCAATGACCATCTGGATGATCCAGAGGAGGAATGGGAGAAGGTCATGTGGTCTGATGATTCAAAAATAGAGCTTTTTGGTCTAAACTCCACTCGCCGTCCTCCAAACAACAATGGTCATTATGGCCAAACAGTTCTATTTTTGTTTCATCAGACCAGAGTACATTTCTCCAAAAAGTACAATCTTTGTTCCCATGAGCAGTTGCAAATCGTAGTCTGGCTTTTTTATGGCGGTTTTGGAGCGGTGGCTTCTTCCTTGCTGTCATATAGGACTCGTTTTACTGTGGATATAGATACTTTTGTACCTGTTTCCTCCAGCATCTTCACATGGTCCTTTACTGTTGTTATGGGATTGATTTGCACTTTTCGCACCACAGTACATTCATCTCTAGGAGACAGAACGCGTCTCCTTCCTGAGCGGTATGACGGTTGCGTGGTCCCATGGTGTTTATACTTGCGTACTATTGTTTGTAAAGATGAACGTGGTACCTTCAGGCATTTGGAAATTGTTGCCAAGGATGAACCAGACTTGTGGAGGTCTACAATTTTTTTTCTAAGGTCTTGGCTGATTTATTTTTGATTTTCCCATGATGTCAAGCAAAGAGGCACTGAGTTTGAAGGCAGGCCTTGAAATACATCCCCTGTTACACCTACAATTAACTCAAATTATGTCAATTAGCCTATCAGAAGCTTCTAAAGCCATGACATAATTTTCTGGACATTTCCAAGCTGTTTATATGCACAGTCAACTTAGTGTTTGTAAACTTCTGATCCACTGGGAATGTGATACAATTTCTTTGCTTTTTAATGCGTTTGAGCCAATCAGTTGTGTTGTGACAAGTTAGAGGTGGAATACAGAAGATAAACCTATTTGGTAAAAGACCAAGTCCATATTATGGCAAAAACAGTCCAAATAAGCAAAGAGAAACGACAGTCCATCATTACTTTAAGACATGAAGGTCAGTCAATGCGGAAAAATTAAAGAACTTCGAAGTGCAAGTCGCAAAAATCATCAAGCGCTATGATGAAACTGGCTCTCATGAGGACCGCCACAGGAAAGGAAGACCCAGTTACCTCTGCTGCAGAGGACAAGTTCATTAGAGTTACCAGCCTCAGAAATTGCAGCCCAAATAGATGCTAAGAAGAGACTTGCTTAGGGCCAAGAAACACGAACAATGGACATTAGACCGGTGGAAATATGTCCTTTGGTCTGATGGGTCTAAATTTGAGAATTTTGGGTCCAACCGCCGGGTTTTTGTGAGAAGCAGATTGGGTGAACGGATGATCTCCACGTGTGTAGTTCCCACCGTGAAGCATGGAGGAGGCGGTGTGATGGGCTTTGCTGGTCACACTGTCATTGATTAATTTAGAATTCAAGGCATAATTAACCAGCATGGCTAGCAATACACCATCCAATCTGGTTTGCGCTTAGTGGGACTATCTTTTGTTTTTCAACAGGACAATGACCCAACACACCTCCAGGCTGTGTAAGGGCTATTTGGCCAAGAAGGAGAGTGATGGATTGCTGCATCAGATGACCTGGCCTCCACAATCATCCGACCTCAACCCAATTGAGATGGTTAAGGATGAGTTGGACCGCAGAGTGAAGAAAAAGCAGCCAACAAGTGCTCAGCATATGTGCGAACTCCTTCAAGACTGTTGGAAAAGCATTCCAAGTGAACCTGGTTGAGAAAATGCCAAGAGTGTGCAAAGCTGTCATCAAGGCAAAGGATGGCTACTTTGATTAATCAAAATATAAAACATATTAAAAATATAACACTTTTTTGGTTACTACATGATTCCATATGTGCTATTTCATAGTTTTAATGTCTTCACTATTATCCACAATGTAGAAAATAGTAAAAATAAAGAAAAACCCTTGAATGAGTAGGTGTGTCCAAACTTTTGACTGGTACTGTGTATACATTACCGTTCAAAAGTTTGGGGTCACTTAGAAATGTCCTTGTTATTGAATGAAGAGCACATTTTTTGTCCATTAAAATAACATCAAATTGATCAAAAATACAGTGTCGACATTGTTAATGTTGTAAATGACTATTGTAGCTGGAACTGGCAGATTGTTTATGAAATATCTACATAGGCGTACAGAGGCCCATTATCACCAACCATCACTCTTGTGTTCCAATGGCACGTTGTGTTAGCTAATCCAAGTTTACCATTTTAAAAGGCTAATTGATCATTAGAAAACCATTTTGTAATTATGTTAGCACAGCTGGAAACTGTTCTGATTAAAGAAGCAATAAAACGGTCCTTCTTTAGACTAGTTGAGTATCTGGAGCATCAGCATTTGTGGGTTTGATTACAGGCTCAAAATGGCCAGAAACAAAGACCTTTCTTCTGAAACTCATCAGTCTATTCTTGTTCTGAGAAATGAAGGCTATTCCATGCGAGAAATTGCCAAGAAACTGAAGATCTCGTACAACGCTGTGTACTATTCCCTTCACAGAACAGCGCAAACTGGCTCGAACCAGAATAGAAAGAGGAGTTGGAGGCCCCGGTGCACAACTGAGCAAGAGGACAAGTACATTATAGTGTTTAATTTGAGAAACAGACGCCTCACAAGACCTCAACTGGCAGCTTCATTAAATAGTACACGCAAAACACCAGTCTCAACGTCAACATTGAAGAGGCGACTCCGGGATGCTGGCCTTCTAGGTAGAGTAGCAAAGAAAAAGCCAAATCTCAGACTTGCCCATCTTAATATTTTATTTTTATTGGCCAAAGAACACAGACACTGGACAGAGGAACTCTGCCTAGAAGGCTAGCATCCCGGAGGAGTCGCCTCTTCACTTTTGAAGTAGAGACTGGTGTTTTGCGGGATTTGCAGATTGGCCTAGCCAATCGGGTGATTGTGGAGGCCAGGTCATCTGACGCAGCACTCCAACACTCTCCTTCTTGGTCAAATAGCCTGTACACAGCCTGGAGGTGTGTTGGGTCATTGTCCTGTTGAAAAACAAATGATAGTCCCACTAAGCGCAAACCAGATGGGATGGCGCATCGCTGCATAATGATGCGGTAGCTATGCAGGTTAAGTGTGCCTTGCATTCTAAATAAATCACAGACAGTGTCACCAGCAAAACACCCCAACACCATCACACCTCATCCTCCATGCTTCACGGCGGGAACCACACATGCGGAGATCATCCGTTCACCTACTATGCGTCTCACAAAGACACGGCGGTTGGAACCAAAAGACAGATTTCCACTGGTCTAATGTCCAATGCTCACGTTTCTTGGCCCAAGCAAGTCTCTTCTTCTTATTGGTGTCCTTTAGTATTGGTTTCTTTGCAGCAATTCGAACATGAAGGCCTGATTCACGCAGTCTCCTCTAAACAGTTGATGTTGCGATGTGTCTGTTACTTGAACTCTGCGAAGCATTTATTTTGGCTGCAATTTCTGAGACTGGTAACTCTAATGAACTTGTCCTCTGCAGCAGAAGTAACTGGGTCTTCCTTTCCTGTGGTGGTCCTCATGAGAAACCGTTTCATCATAGCGCTTGATGGTTTTTGCGACTTGCACTTGAAGAAACTTTCAAAGTTCTTGAAATTTTCTGCATTGACTGACCTTCATGTCTTAAAATCGTTTCTCTTTGCTTATTTGAGCCATAAAATGTATACCACCCCTAACTTGTCACAACACAACTGATTGGCTCAAATCAATCAATCAATCAAATTAAATTATAAAGCCCTTATTACATGAGCTGATGTCACAAAGTGCTGTACAGAAACCCAGCCTGAAACCCCAAACAGCAAGCAATGCAGGTGTAGAAGCATTAACCTCTACAGGATCGGTGTCCCCCCGCGGGATGGTTGAGCTAACGTAGGCTAATGTGATTAGCATGAGGTTGTAAGTAACAATAACATTTCCCAGGACATAGACAAATCTGATATGGGCAGAAAGCTTAAATTCTTGTTAATCTAACTGCACTGTCCAAATTACAGTAGCTATACCATGCTATTGTTTGAGAAGAGTGCACAGTTATGAACTTCAAAATGTATCAATAAACCAGTTAGGCACATTTGGGCAGACTTGATACAACATTTTGAACAGAAATGCAATGGTTCATCGAACCAGTCTAAAACGTTGCACATACACTGCTCCCATCTAGTGTCCAAAATCGACATTGCGCCTAACCTGAAATAGTACATTGTGACCTTTCTCTTTCATTTCAAAGATAATGGAACAAAAAATTAACAAAGAAACACGTTTTTTTCTTTGTTTTATCTTTTACCAGATCTAATGTGTTACATTATCCAACATTAGTTTCACATTTCCACAAACTTCAAAGTGTTCCCTTTCAAATGGTATCAAGAATATGCATATCCTTGCTTCAGGTCCTGAGCTACAGGCAGTTAGATTTGGGTATGTAATTTTAAGCGAAAAGGAAAGAAAGAAATTCCACAACTTAACTTTTCACAGGGCACACCTGTTAATTGAAATGCATGAAGCTGGTTGAGAAAATGCCAAGAGTGTGCAAAGCTGTCATCAAGGCAAAGGGTGGCTACTTTTAAGAATCTCAAATATAAAAAATATATTTGATTTGCTTAACACTTTTTTGGTTACTACATGATTCCATGTGTGTTATTTCATAGTTTTGATGTCTTCACTATTATTCTACAATGTAGAAAATAGTAAAAAAATAAAAATAAAAATAAAACATTGAATGAATAGGTGTGTCCAAACCTTTGACTGGTACTGTACATATATATACAGTGCCCTCGGAAAGTATTCAGACTCCTTTACTTTTTCCACATTTTGTTAGGTTACAGCCTTATTCTAAAATTGATTAACTGGTTTATTTTCCCTCATCAATCTACACAAAATACCCCATAATGACAAAGCAAAAACAGGTTTTTAGAAATGTTGGCTAATTTATTATAAATATAAAAACTTTAATATTACATTTACATAAGTATTCGGACCCTTTAGTCAGTACTTTGTTGAAGCATCTTTGGCAGTAATTACAGCCTCGAGTCTTCTTGGGTATGACGCTACAAGCTTGGCACACCTGTATTTGGGGAGTTTCTCCCATTCTTCTCTACAGATCCTCTCAAGCTCTGTCAGGTTGGATGGGGAGCATTGCTGCACAGCTATTTTCAGGTCTCTCCAGAGATGTTCAATCAGGTTTAACTCCGGGCTCTGGCTTGGCCACTCAAGGACATTCAGAGACTTGTCCCGAAGCCACTCCTGCGTTGTCTTGGCTGTGTGCTTAGGGTCGTTGTCCTGTTGTAGGTGAACCTTCGCCCCAGTCTGAGGTCCTGAGCGCTCTGGAGCAGGTTTTCATCAAGGATCTCTCTGTACTTTGCGCCTTCCACTGTCCATTGCGCCTGCCACTGAAAAACATCCCCACAGCATGATTCTTCAACCACCATGCTCCACTGTAGGGATGGTGCCAGGTTCCTCCAGACGTAACGCTTGGCATTCAGGCCAAAGAGTTCAATCTTGGTTTCATCAGACCAGAGAATGTTGTTTCTCATAGTCTGGGAGTCTTTATTTGCCTTTTGGCAAACTCCAAGCGGGCTGTCATGTGCCTTTTACTAGGAGTTGCTTCCGTCTGGCCACTCTATCATAAAGGCCTAATTAGTTCAGTGCTGCAAAGATGGTTGTCCTTCTGGAAGGTTATCCCATCTCCACAGAGGAACTCTAGAGCTCTGTCAGAGTGACCATCGGGTTCTTGGTCACCTCCCTGACCAAGACCCTTCTCCCCCGATTCCTGTTTGGCCGGGTGTTCAGCTCTAGGAAGAGTCTTGGTGGTTCCAAACTTCTTCCATTTAAGAATGACGGAGGCCACTGTGTTCTTGGGGACCTTCAACACTGCAGACATTTCTTGGTACCCTTCACCAGATCTGTGCCTCGACACAATCCTGTTTCGGAGCTCTACGAACAATTCCTTCGACCTCAAGGCTTGGTTTTTGCTCTGACATGCACTGTCAACTGTGGGACCTGATATAGACAGGTGTGTGCCTTTCCAAATCATGTCCAATCAATTGAATTTACCACAGGTGGACTACAATCAAGTTGTAGAAACAACTCAATGATGATCAATGGAAACAGGATGCACTGGAGCTCAATTTCGAGGTCTCATAGCAAAGGGTCTGAATTCTTATGTAAATAAGATGTTTCTGTTTAAACCTGTTTTCGCTTTGTCATTATGAGTTATTGTGTGTAGCTTGCTGAGGATCTTTTTGTATTTAATACATTTTAGAGTAAGGCAGTAATGTAAAAAATGTGTGGAAAAAGTCAAGGGGTCTGGAAACTTTCCGAAGGCACTGTATATGGCCTTGTCTTTACTTGGTTTGAACAAGGAATCCAACTACTCTTGGGGGACAATGTGATGTCTTTAATTGGCCCAGGTGCTTACTTACTTACTGGCATCAGTAGTATGTTAACACGTGCAACAGGAGGCATCACTCTCCCTGAATCCACACCATCAGCAGAATGACTAAGCAAAATATCCGCAGGGTCAAAAAGAAATGACCTCTTGGGGACTAGGCAAAACACACAGCGAGACCACACACACAGTTATACACACATACATCTACACACACACACACACACACACACACCGGTGGGAGAGCCAACCAGAGATGGTCCTGTCTTGAGATGTGCATACTGTACGTAGCCAGCTTTGTTCCGTTCTGCTCAGTAGCGCATGGATCTGCTCTCTCTCTAACATGGTGGCCCGGTGGGCTCAAGTTGTGCTCTGCTCCCCTCGCTGCACTGAACCTGCCACCCAGAGGCCAGAACTTCTTACATGTGATACCACTGAACTCCTGTGACGGGAGATTTCTCTCACATTGCCGGACAGTAGCTCTGCAGAAAAACACATAACAGTTCCCCATGGAGTTAGCCTTTTGTCCCATTAGCACAGGGCTGCTTTCTGCTGGTGAGTACACTGCTGTAGTAAACGGATGAGGTGAGGCGTGCCGAAGGCAGGAGATAATGGACACAGGGTGGGTCAGAGGGGGGAGTTTGGTCCTCTGGGGTGCAACTCTCTGACCCTCCTTGGCATGCTTCTGCGCTTTCCCCTGAATCACTGTAGTCATTCCAGCCTTATGCAGGCCTATGAATGGACTATTCTTTCTGTCAAATGTTAGTTATTAAGAGTATATAAACACAGCTATAAAATGGGGCCCTGCTCTGCACAAAAGTGGTACGTATGTAACGGAAAGGGAAGGCAGTGTCCTGCACTGTGATGGTGTGTGTATATAGGAGTGAGGGTGTATTCAGGGTGTGTTTAGTGCACCTGTCTCTCTAGTTTGATGTGGATGTCTTAGTGTGACCATATGGTAAAGAAGGCCTGGCTGCTCTTCCTCACACTAAAGCAAGACTTTCCCGACAAACAAATCCTGAACTTAAGGTTCTCTCTTAACTGACCATGTGTCTGGCAGGATTTGTCATGCAAAAGGTTCGCAGGGGATATTAATAGACTTGCGATTGTGACATTAAATAGTTGTGAAATAGTAGTTGGATCTGTAAGAGAGTTTTGTAATACATTTCCATTTACAAATACATCTACTATCTTACACATGCTCTCTGTCCCTCCCTCCCACTCCCTCTCTCCCTCTCTAACACACACACATACACAAGCGCAGGGCCTTGCCACCTCAGCTCTTGTAAGGATTCAACTGCAGCTGTGGAGGTTGAGAGGAGAGAATCGTATAACTGTGACGTGTCCACCCCCTCCAGGAGCAAACAGAGGGTAAGAGGCATTACACACTTTTTTTCCTTTTCTTTGTGACACACACACTTGGTTACTCACTCGCAAACACTCTCGTAGACACACACAACCCCCCTCGCTCTTTCAAACCTGCACACACTGTCATTGTCAAACATGGTGAACTCACAGACAAGTCTTCTTTCCTGTGTGAAATCTTCTTCTTCTTGCTATCTTCAGGTCCCTAGTTTGTGTCCCTGTTGCTCTGTGCTCGATGTGCTGTTCTAGTCCGCTGGTGGTGTTAGTCCCTGGTGTGTTGTGAGCGTGGAGAGCTGAAGTGGTCCTTCTGTCTGTCCTGCTCCTGCCTCTATGGCCCTGAGAGAGTGAGTGGGGAGATCGACAGCTGGAGCAGCTGAATGCATGCAGGGGAGGGAGAGAGAAAAAGAGAGTGGGAGAGAGGAGAGGACAGCCCATTTCTACCCCCACTCTGGCCCCCTGCACTGCCATCCTCCACCCGACCCCCCTCCCTGACCCCCCAGGATGCAAATTCCTGGTCTGCGGCCCAAATTCCCAAATTCCAAATCTGTCCAAATCACAGGCGGAACAACAACTTACATAGATTCACACACATACTCCCACCTCCCCCCCTGTTCCCCCACTCACTGGTCACGCAACGCACCTGGTTTCATTTCAAATCACCCTTCACAGCTCCACAACTCACTCCCCCACCTATCTATCCTTACCTCCCCCATCTTTTTCTCTCTTTCTGTACAGCCACTTAGTTTCCTTCACTCCCGTCCAATCTGACACAGACAGATATTTATAGCTTGGGAGAGAAGTTGGTGGAATGTGGACAAAAAAAATTGCGAAGGAGAGAGGGAAAGAGACAAGCCCTCTTGGAAAAGTGGTTAGCTTTTCTAACTACCAATAAATATTTAAACTAGAGGTCCTTTCTGGATGACATACAGAGACAGACATGTTTATATGTAAAAGCATGGAAAGAGTGACTCTGAAGTAATCATCCATTTCTTCAAGCAGTTTTGTTGTAACTACAGTACTACTACTTTGGCAACACATTATCCCTTCTAACAATTACATGAAAGCTGTGTACTCCAGGACAGCTCTACTACTGTATACAGACAGAGAAATATGTTAATCCTTTTTACAATATTATTATCTAAGTGTCTAAATTGTTAGTTATAATTTCAAATTCCTAGTTGACATGGAAATGAGCAGTGTCATTATTGTCATTACACACACCTAATCATGGGTTGCTTGTGTGTGGGGGGTGAGAGCTGTCGTCGCAGGAGACATCACTGTCAGAAATCCCCAACCCTCCCCCAGCTGACAAATTGCGCCCCCTCCCGTTGCTGCTACCCAACCCCCAGCGGCCACACACAGACACAATTCACTACGGTCTTCTCATTTCATAATCCACTCTAATTCACTTAGGCTTCATTTTACTATGCAGATGCATTCCCAATATAGTCATTACCAATATTCATTCATCCATACTGGGGTGTATGAGATTCTAACCACTTTCTTGGCATGTTAAAACTGTGAAAGATCTAAGCGTTATATTAAACCAAAAGGGTCCCAACACCTGCAGCTGCCGTCGGTTTTTAAATCGTAGTACTTTGCATCTGACATTGTAACACAAACAAGCACTCACAACATATGCCCAAATACACACCTTATCTCCTTCACAGATCTGCAATACAATCAGCACAGAGACACCGTCAGTATAAAATGAGTTGACTTTATTTACAATAAAAATGAGGTGATATACATGATGACGTCGCAAAGTAGGTCGTCCGAAGAGACAGAGGGGGGAAAAAACTGCATAACGGCACGAAGGACGGAGAAATGTGGGCACTGGCATTAGAGGAGGAAGACATCTGACAGAGAGAGCGGAGGATTTACATGATGACTGCAGACAGAAAGAGGGAAAGAAGACATGACTCCGATATAAAAGAGGACAGAAAGCTCCGAGTAGATAGTTGAGCGAGGTCTACGTCTCAGTCATGGTACATTTTGAGGATGCAGCTTTTTATCACTCCCATGTACCTGTCCCACACCACCTGGTGTCTGAGAGAGAGGAGGAAGAGAGAAGGCTCAAGACAAATTCTCATTATGAGAACTGGCCAAGGTTCATAATATGGAGCGATCTTTGTTAATTCACTTTAAGGAGAGGCCTATGTTTTAATATGGTTGTCCGATGAATATGTCTTTGCTGAGTGTGTCGTGGTGCAGGGTTGTGTAAACCGTTAACTACATTCCAGAGTGGCTGCTCGAGAAACAAGGTAACTATAGTTTAAAGAAACGTGGAGGAAGATGCAGTGACACCCACTGGTGACAACTGGGATGTGAATATGAAGAAAAACATAAAACAGCCTATGTGACCTTGATGAGTGCCAGACAGCACAATATGTATAACAATTATATTATACTCACTTGAATGTGTCGAGTACGTGTGCAGAGTTAGTGTAGTGAGTGAGGTAGAGCCTCATGTCTCCTGCTGTCCATTTGTCTGACCGACACGGCTCAATAAACTGGCAGGGAGGGAGGTGGAAAGATGACATCACAGTCTCATGGGTAGCAGAAATGTCTGTAGACCTTATTGGCCTCATAACCCAGAGCCAGTGTTGAATATAGAGACGAAAGATGTACTACTACACTACTAATGATTTATAAATGTACCTTTTCCACCAGATCAATGAAGAAGTCTCTGACTTCTTTTGTGTTGGTTAGTTTGGCAGCAATGTTGACAAGGCCTCTGGAGAGATTCTTTGGCGAAAATAGAGAGAAGAGTTTGTTTCAAATATTTATCAAATAATTAAAAGCTTTTTTATACTGCAGTTTAGAAATAATTCAACTCAAGTGAACTGATTGAATTAGACAATGTACGTGCACATTTGACCCCATATAACCATGGTTACCACACTTACTATTGACTGATTTACAGATTGTTGTGGTAGGCTGGACATCACCTATGAAACTGGGTGGACTGTTTTAGCTCTAGCAGCCATGTTGGATAAATACAAGCATGTGTTGTCACTCACCTTGAAGTTGGCTTCCATCTCATTAAATGCTTTGGTCTTCCCCCGGAGAGCCGTGCACACCAAACTGAGTGGAGCAGAGGGGACGGGAGAAAGGGCATGAGGGATCTTACCAAATATTATCATTCGTAATAATAGAACACACATGATATGGAGAGAAATAAAAAATCTTTGTGAATTCTTAACAGGAACTTAAAGAAAACCAATCAATAAGACACATCAGGCGATCAATAACAAATCAACCACACTCTCATGCCTCTTGTGCTGGTCCAGCAGATCCCTGTCAGTGATTAAAATCTTCAGTTCTTTTAGATCTTGTAAGAACTCCTTCTCAAGATCCACGTCCATGTCTTCCACCATGTTATCTGAGAACACAAAACTACTTCAGACCTCTGATGTTGCCATATTATATTACAGTGCTGGGATCGTATAATTGTTTGCAGAACTTCAATTATAATGCGGGTTTCATAAGGAATCAGGACTGATTGCACTGCACAACTGCAGATCTGATAGACCAGGGACTCACCCAATGCTCCCACAGTCCAGTTGCTGATGAGCTGCCCTGCACAGAAGGCAAAGTCCTGGAATGTAAGATAGTGCAGCTTCTTCTTCCCTGTCTCAAAGCGATTATTGGCAAAGAAAACGATGGCAGCGTAATCCCTGAGAAGAGGAGACACAGGGGAGTTTTATAAAAATAAAAATAAATAGATACAAGATTGAAATTCCACTATTTTCTACACTTACCTGGCCAGCTTGTCAGAGAGAAAGAAGTGCTGACGAATGTTCTCCACCAGGGGTCCCTTCAGTTCCTCCACAACTTTGAATACACGCTTGAAGTTATCAAACTAGGAGAAAAAGGTGATCATTCAGAAAAGTCCACATGTAGAAAAACAGTTACATTTGGCCTTAAAATTGCAGTGTCTAGAGCTCTGTAGCTCATAGAATCTGTACAGGCAGGACAGTTTCACTAATGTTACAGGTCAGAGATATAGTCATTGTTATTGGGAGAGTCCGTCTTAGGTTTTTGCTACCTGCCGCCTGCAGCTCTTCAGTGTGACACCAGTCTTTGCACTGACGTCATCAAGGTCCTTCTTGGTCCCCTTTGAGAGCTTCTTCCCAAGGACCTCTCGCACAAACACGCTATCGAACGCATAGTACCTTTACACAGAGGAGAGACAGATTAGGTGACGTTTAATGCAGAGGAAGATACGATATAAAAATGTGTATCAGGAGTTGGTAGAGCACCTCTCTATGAGCATGGCCTGGCGATGAGGTGGGATCTGGAACAACAACTGATTGGCCAGCTTGACAGGGCTGTGTAGGAGGCGCTCACACATCTGGAAGGTTCTGTACTGGTCCATGGTGTCACTGTGCAGAACCTCAGCACTGGCCTCACACCCCTCCCATACCCCTCCCTCCATACGAACCTTCACTGCACCATTCACTGAGGATGGGGCAGAAAAGTAACAGGATTCACGGTTTACGTCATAGAGAATTTGATTAAATAACTTTGATGGATGACTGTGTCTAGTATATCTATGTGTGTGAGTTGGTTAATGTTGTGGCCCAAACCTGTGTAGCCATCCAGCCATAACTGATAGACTTCCTCATCCATAATGGTGGTGTTAACCACAAACACATCAAGTTCAACTGACATCTATGCAGAAACAAGAAAAATTGTTTTAATAAGCTTCAAAGTTTTCATTTAACTTGTCACAATACCTGTGGAATATCATTAACCATAACTACTATACTAAGTTATCTAGTCAAGGTAGCTAGCTACTTATTATATTAACCAAAGTTACATACATTATCTGACTAAACAAGAAGATACTTACCCTTTTAAATTATAGTTCCAATATTCTATATTGTTATACTGCACGTTTTATTAAACTAAGAGTAATAATCCATAGGCTGTCCAAAATTGGTAAATGAACGTTGGTTAAGGTGGCTAGTGAGTTGACCAGCGATTATCACCCAAGATAAAACAGGTGAAATATGAATTAGTATCTAAAAACATATCGAATAATAACTTCATATAAAATATATATTTACTACAGGAGACATTTCCATCCGTTGCTAATGCTGTAGTGATGCCCTTTAAAAAAAAAAATACACGACAGAAAAGACCTGTCAACAACAGACTCGCTTCCATGCAGCTGAGCACTTCCGTGTTTTGTCACGCAGATGGAGTCGTAAATTCTTCTTCTTCGGTGGAGTTTAACGTCGGTTGGCATCCAATATGTACATTGCCGCCCCCAAAGGAACTATAGTCTACATCCTTCAATGTTCCCTAAAAAAACGTCACTGAGCAAATGTTAGGTCTGCTGAGAGCAAACTTGAACGTTGTGAAAATTCTGTGCAACTTCCAGCGCACGTTTACTGTGAACCATGCGGCTGTACCCACTTTAAATTACAGTTTTAACAGTGGCCAAGTAGGCTACTGTGGCTATTTGATCACAATGTAGGCCTAACAGAGTGGCCTAAAATAATAAACAATGGAGAAAATGCATCCCATAACATTTTAACATAGAAATAGCTGTTCTATCATTCAGCCTACAGTAGCAGCCAATGTGTGTCGTTCAATGTAGGACTACATTCCATGAGACTTTTGAGAGAGAAAAAACATGCAGGGCTTGACATTAACCTTTATCCACTTGTCCTTCAGACAAGGAGGTGACTGAAAATGTTTGTGTTGTTTGATGCAAGAAACCACTTTACAAACTAAAATACATTATTCCCATACCATTATTACAGAGAATCAGACAAATTATTCTACCCTCTGCCTATTGGCTTATTCAAGCCCGTCTCAAAATACAACACTGCCCCTTTAAGACAGAAATGTACATGTTTTGTGCTCATGTAGGAAGCAATCACTCCCCTATTGCTGACTACAAATTATCTATAACTGGGCTGGTAAGTCACTAACTAGCAAAGGATATGAACAAAATGTGCACAGGTGGCTACATGCAGCTCTTGCTTTGATCTCAAAACAAGCACATTACTAAAGACCACAGCTGTAAACACAGTCCAGTCCTAAGTAAATGGCACAGATTCATTTATGGCAATGGTCTATTTGCATATAGGCCTACTGCAGCTCTGATTGGTTATGCAGCACCGGTCTGTCTAGACTACATGCTGTCATGAGCAGTAGAATCCTACTCTGATGCGTTCTGCCTACAAGAAAATCTATTGCACAGTTTGTTTTGTTTTCGGGATGTTGAATTGAAGTAGCTAATATTGCATTTAATCGATCACAATTGCCACAGTAAAGGGAAACGGTGATAGTGTTAACTACCTAACAGGGAAAACTCTAGGAAGTTGAGTGAAGTTCAATCTTATGCTTCTCTCTGTGGGCTTCTGTGCTCTGCACGGCAGTCCTGAATGCACACGCACAGCTTAGAGGGAACATTGCATCTATTACACTTTGTGATACAAAAGGGGAAACGGGAAAAATAAAATAAAAAATATATTTTTAATTACCTTACACATTTCACTACTTTGACCCTATCTGCCACTGCACCATGCCAAAGGCCTGGGAGAACAGGACACCACCAGTCAACACACCCTGTAACTTTTCTGAAGTCAAATCTGGTATACCCAAATACTTCTCTGCAGCTGCCACCACAACATCTATTCTCTGTGATTCACGTTCCATTTTTGTGGTACAATTGACAACCATTGCTATGAACGCTAAGAAGCCAACCTTACTGAAGCATACTGTATATCACTCGTTGGCCTATCCCTCTGTGCTAGCACAGATCTACTACTCACAGGAATCCTCTCAGGATACCTCACCCTTGACCCACCCTCCTCTACTTTCTTCACTGTTTCAGCATATGACATCTTCTGCACTACTCTAGCCACCTCAACCTGCCTCTCTCGCACTGGACACTTCTGATCTTCTGATCAATAAACTGGATGAGCTCCGTTCGAGACTATCCTACCAACAGGACATTAAAAACAGTAATATCTTGTGTTTCACTGAGCTGTGGCTGAACAACGACGTAGATAATATACAGTTGGCTGGGTTTTCCTTGCATCGGCAAGACAGAACAGCTACCTCCGGTAAGACAAGGGGTGGTGGTCTGTGTCTATTTGTCAATAACAGCTGGTGGGCAAAATCTAATATTAAAGAAGTTTTAAGGTTTTGCTCGCCTGAGGTAGAGTAAGCTTTAGACCAAACTATTTACCAAGAGTTTTCATCTAGATTTTTCGTAGCTGTCTATTTACCACCACAAACCAATGCTGGCACTAAGACGGCAGTCAACGAGCTGTATAAGGCCATAAGCAAACATGAAAATGCTCATCCAGAGGCGGTGCTGCTAGTGGCCAGGGACTTTAATGCAGGGAAACTTAAATTCGCTTTACCTAATTTCTACCAGCATGTCACATGTGCAACCAGAGGGACCACCTTTTTTCCACACACAGAGATGCATACAAAGCTCTCCCTCGCCCGCCATTTGGCAAATCTGACCATAATTATATCCTCCTGATTCCTGTGTCAGAGGAAGGCCTTAAAAATGTCCAAAGACTCCAGCCACCCTATTCATAGACTGTTCTCTCTGCTACCGCACAGCAAGCGGTTGCGGGGCGCCAGTCTAGGTCAAAAAGGCTCCTTAACAGCTTCTACCCCGAAGCCATAAGACTGCTGAACAGCTGATCAAATGGCTACCTGGACTATTTGCATTGACCCCCCCCCCCCCCCCCTTTTTTTTTACGCTGCTGCTACTCGCTGTTCATTATCTATGCATAGTCACTTTACCCATACCTACATGAACATATTAGCTCAATTACCTTGAGTATCCTGTACCTCCGCACATTGACTTGGTACCGGTACCCCCTGTATATATAGCCTCGTTATTGTTGTTTTATTGTGTAACTTTCTTTTACTTTAGTTTATTTAGTCAAATGTTTTGTTAACTATTATTTTTCTTAAAACTGCATTGTTGGTTAAGAGCTGGTAAGTAAGCATTTCACAGTCTACGCCTGTTGTATTCGGCGCATGTGACAAATACAATTTTATTTGATTTTGTTTGGCTGCTGTGATTTCAAACTTTCCATGTGTGTGGTCTTGGTCGGCAGAAATGATGGTAAGGAATTTCAGTTAGGCTATCATTTTGCCTTTCACTTTGAGCTATGTCTTTGGTGTAGCTACCTAAGTTCTTTGTAGATGTATACTAGCTTGTTATTGCTATCAAACATTAACGTGGCTATAATCTACCAAGCTAACATTAACTAACCTAGCCTGTTAAAGTAGCTATCATCACTGAGAGTCCTGTTTGCTGTGAGCGACTGTTAGCTAACGTTATCAACTCATCTACTAAACTATTTGTAATTTATGCTTGTGTTTGACAGCATATCACAGTTTTTAAAGCTGCTGATAGCTGCATAGTTTTATTATTTTATCCCAGTGCCAGAATGCCAATTGTATCGTTGTCCCGTCTGCCCCCTCCCATATCATGCCCCGAGACTGTGAGCACACATTGAGTCTCACAGATTGAAGTCTGTGCCGCATAGAGGTAAGCACATGTAGCTACAGTAATTGCGCCAAAATATTTTTTTAAATCTAATCGGAAAATTATGATTTCCCAGTAGGGGAGCAGAGTAAAAAAAGGGGGGGTAATAATATTGCAGATAGCTACACATAGGCCTTCTAGCCACATAAAGCCTACCATTAATTGGACTAGGGCATCCCCTGTCATCGCATGACAACCTTGTTTAATATAGACTAGCCAGGCTATTTGCATCCCCACTTAGTGTTTAAGTTTTTGTCATTTCAGAGGGATCTGTGGATGCTGGTGGCGTCTCTGCGTCTGAAACCATTCGACGTGAGAGAATGGTAAAACAGAGTCATATAGAAACCTGTCACAATAGGGGGACAAGACCGGCCTTCAGAACCTGCAGGCTCTGGTGAAGTGTATCACGCTGCGTCGTACAAAGACCAGCCATGTGTGTGGGCAGCCTTTGTTCTCTCTGTCGGAAAGGAGCATCAGTATAGAAGAGGTGGTGATGGCACGCACAGAGGGACGCACCACCATCCGCAGGCACGTTGTGGAGGGGTCCTTCCTCAGGAACTACGCGGATGTTTTGGTTATTCTGGTCATGCTGAGACAGTTATGCTGCTACCCCTACTGGGCAAGACCACTAAACACACAGGTGTGGTAACTGTGACTCTTGCAGAGTTGAGAGGGCATCTGATAGAGATGCTGAGGCTGGTGCTGGGCAGTGGCTCTGATGAGGAGTGTGCTGTGTGTCTGGACTGTCCTTTTGCCCTTCACCACACACTGTGCACACAGGTCTACTGCAGACTCTGCAGCGCAGAGGTCATACGTACCGAGCAGGAGCAGACGCGGTGCCCTCTGTGCAGAGGCCAGATCAATGCCAATGAGCTGGTGGAGTTTCCTCAGGAAGAAGAAGAAGAGGAGGAGGAGAGCAACCTCTCAGAGAACTGGAGGAGCAGCTCCAAGGTGGAGGCTGTAATGTCTAGCCTGCTCAGACTGCACAGTGAGGAGAACAGCATCAAGAGTCAGAAGCAGGATCTGGTGGAGAAGGCTTTTGGCTTCCCCAGAGAGAGGAAGACTTCATGCGTAGATGATATCCGAGCCCTCGTGGAGCTCTAGACGTCTGGCTGTTACAAATACTGTTTGAAGAAGACTGTTCTCACTGTTCTTTTGTTCTTTAATATCCTTTAAATTCAGAGGGAATATACACAGACACAAACACAACAAGGCCCATCTTTTACAAAAAAATCATCAAGAACAATGATGAAACTGGCTCTCATGAGGACCGCCACAGGAAAGGAAGACCCAGAGTTACCTATGCTGCAGAGGATAAGTTCATTAGAGTTACCAGCCTCAGAAATCAGCAATTAACTGCACCTCAGATTGCAGACAAAATAAATGCTTCCCGGAGTTCAAGTAACAGACACATCTCAAGAATCAACTGTTCAGAGGAGACTGCGTGAATCAGGCCTTCATGGTCGAATTGCTGTAAAGAAACCACTACTAAAGGACACCGATAAGAAGAAGAGACTTGCTTGGTCCAAGAAACACGAGCAATTGACATTAGACCGGTGGAAATCTGTCCTTTGGTCTGATGAGTCCAAATTTGAGATTTTTGGTTCCAACCGCTGTCTTTGTGAAACGCAGAGTAGTTGAACGGATGATCTCCGCATGTGTGGTTCCCACCGTGAAGCATGTAGGAGGAGGTGTGATGGTGTGGGGTTGCTTTGCTGGTGACATTGTCAGAGATTTATTTAGAATTCAAGGCACACTTAACCAGCATGGCTGCCACAGCGTTCTGCAGCGATACGCCATCCCATCTGGTTTGCGTTTAGTGGGACTATCATTTGTTTTTCAACAGGACAATGACCTAAATCCCACCTCCAGGTTGTGTAAGGGCTATTTGACCAAGAAGGAGAGTGATGGAGTACTGCAGACTTCAACCCAATTGAGATGGTTTGGGATGAGTTGGACCGCAGAGTGAAGGAAAAGCAGCCAACAACTGCTGAGCATACAATGTGGGAACTCCTTCAAGACTGTTGGAAAAGTATTCCTCATGAAGCTGGTTGAGAGAATGGCAAGAGTGTGCAAAGCTGTCATCAAGGCAAAGGGTGGCTACTTTGAAAAATCTAAAATCTAATATTTTGATAATAATATATATAATATGTTTTGATTTGTTTAACCCTTTTTTGGTTACTACATGATTCCATATGTGTTATTTCATAGTTTTGATGTATTCACTATTATTCTACAATGTAGAAAATAGTAAAAAATAAAGAAAAACCCTTGAATGAATAGGTGTGTCCAAACTTTTGACTGGTACTCTCCCTCTCCCTCTCCCTCTCCCTCTCTCTCTCTCTCTCTCTCTCTCTCTCTCTCTCTCTCTCTCTCTCTCTCTCTCTCTCTCTCTCTCTCTCTCTCTCTCTCTCTCTCTCTCTCTCTCTCTCTCTCTCTCTCTCTCTCTCTCTCTCTCTCTCTCTCTCTCTCTCTCTCTCTCTCTCTCTCTCTCTCTCTCTATATACACTGCTCAAAAAAATAAAGGGAACACTTAAACAACACAATGTAACTCCAAGTCAATCACACTTCTGTGAAATCAAACTGTCCACTTAGGAAGCAACACTGATTGACAATAAATTTCACATGCTGTTGTGCAAATGGAATAGACAAAAGGTGGAAATTATAGGCAATTAGCAAGACACCCCCAAAAAAGGAGTGATTCTGCAGGTGGTGACCACAGACAACTTCTCAGTTCCTATGCTTCCTGGCTGATGTTTTGGTCACTTTTGAATGCTGGCGGTGCTCTCACTCTAGTGGTAGCATGAGACGGAGTCTACAACCCACACAAGTGGCTCAGGTAGTGCAGTTCATCCAGGATGGCACATCAATGCGAGCTGTGGCAAAAAGGTTTGCTGTGTCTGTCAGCGTAGTGTCCAGAGCATGGAGGCGCTACCAGGAGACAGGCCAGTACACCAGGAGACGTGGAGGAGGCCGTAGGAGGGCAACAACCCAGCAGCAGGACCGCTACCTCCGCCTTTGTGCAAGGAGGTGCACTGCCAGAGCCCTGCAAAATGACCTCCAGCAGGCCACAAATGTGCATGTGTCTGCTCAAACGGTCAGAAACAGACTCCATGAGGGTGGTATGAGGGCCCGACGTCCACAGGTGGGGGTTGTGCTTACAGCCCAGCACCGTGCAGGACGTTTGGCATTTGCCAGAGAACACCAAGATTGGCAAATTCGCCACTGGCGCCCTGTGCTCTTCACAGATGAAAGCAGGTTCACACTGAGCACATGAGCACATGTGACAGACGTGACAGAGTCTGGAGAAGCCGTGGAGAACGTTCTGCTGCCTGCAACATCCTTCAGCATGACCGGTTTTGCGGTGGGTCAGTCATGGTGTGGGGTGGCATTTCTTTGTGGGGCCGCACAGCCCTCCATGTGCTCGCCAGAGGTAGCCTGACTGCCATTAGGTACCGAGATGAGATCCTCAGACCCCTTGTGAGACCATATGCTGACACATGCACATTTGTGGCCTGCTGGAGGTCATTTTGCAGGGCTCTGGCAGTGCACCTCCTTGCACAAAGGCGGAGGTAGCGGTCCTGCTGCTGAGTTGTTGCCCTCCTACGGCCTCCTCCACGTCTCCTGATGTACTGGCCTGTCTCCTGGTAGCGCCTCCATGCTCTGGACACTACGCTGACAGACACAGCAAACCTTTTTGCCACAGCTCGCATTGATGAGCCATCCTGGATGAACTGCACTACCTGAGCCACTTGTGTCGGTTGTAGACTCCGTCTCATGCTACCACTAGAGTGAGAGCACCGCCAGCATTCAAAAGTGACCAAAACATCAGCCAGGAAGCATAGGAACTGAGAAGTGGTCTGTGGTCACCACCTGCAGAATCACTTCTTTTTTGGGGGTGTCTTGCTAATTGCCTATAATTTCCACCTTTTGTCTATTCCATTTGCACAACAGCATGTGAAATTTATTGTCAATCAGTGTTGCTTCCTAAGTGGACAGTTTGATTTCATAGAAGTGTGATTGACTTGGAGTTACATTGTGTTGTTTAAGTGTTCCCTTTATTTTTTTGAGCAGTGTATATATATATATATATATATATATATATATATATATATATATATATAGAGAGAGAGAGAGAGGGAGATATATATATATATGTATATACAGTGCCGTGAGAAAGTATTTGCCCCCTTTCTGATTTTCTCTATTTGTGCATATTTTTGATACTGAACATTATCAGATCTTCAACCAAAACCTAATATTAGATAAAGAGAACCTGAGTTTACAAATAACAAAAAAAATGTATACTTATTTTATTTGTTTAATTAACAAAGTTATGCAACACCCAAAGTAATTCACCCCTTACACTCAATAACTGGTTGTGCCACCTTTAGTTGCAATGACTGCAACCAAATGCTTCCTGTCGTAATTTTGTCCCAATCTTGCATGCAGAACTGCTTTATCTCAGCGATATTTGTGTGTTTTCAAGAATGAACTGCTCATTTCAAGTCCTGCCGCAACATCTCAATTGGGATTAGGTCTGGACTTTGACAAGGCCATTCCATAATGTCAAATATGTGCTTTTTTAACTATTTTCACTTAGGCTTGATTGTGTGTTTTGGATCATTGTCTTGCTGCATGACCCAGCTGTGCTTCAGCTTCAGCTCACAGACGGATGGCCTAACATTCTTCTGTAGAATTATCTGATACAGAGCAGAATTCATGGTTCCTTTTTTTAAGGCAAATCGTCCATGGTCCTGAGGCAGCAAAGCATCCCCAAATCATCACACTACCACCACCATGCTTTATCGTTGGTATGAGGTCCCTACTGTGGAATGCAGTGTCATCTGTCCATAGAACATTCTTCCAAGAGTCTTGATGATCATCCAGGTGCTTCCAGGTGTTTTTTGGCAAACTTCAATCAACTTTTTGGTTGAGATGGTTCCCATTATGTCTGGCAAAAACCAAACACTGCATTCCAAGGTAAGAACCTCATACCAACGGCCCTCCAACTGGTAAGTACTAGTGGGAAACTCATCTATCATCCTTGAGCTCCAAGTAGGAGGTGGGAATTGTGAAGTTGTAAATACCAGTTGGATGTATTCACATGCTTTGAACTCGTTGAGAAACGCCCGATTGGCTAATGGCCAACAAGTTGTGTCAACCATAAACTAAAAGTCCAGCTATCGGGCTTTTAAACAAATAATATTGTTCAAAAACCATATTAATAGATTGCTTTTAAACAAAAATGTTTTGTACTTGCATTTAACTGCTGAAAATGTTGTTATGCTGTTATCTCTGTCAGCGGTCACCATGTGGGAGATGTGTGGGAGAAGCTCAAGGATGACAGACGAGTTTCCCACTAGTAACTACCAGTTGGAGGGCCGTTCAAATAGATTTTTCCCAGTTGTATGTGGTAAACATAGAGATATCATCTTTATATATGTCCCATTATGATGTCTGTGGGTGCACGGGCAGTGCCATTGAGGCCATCTCCATTTTGAAGTAGTACATTTTTCTTTTTACTACTACTTTATGAGTTGGCAAACAAACTGAAAGGGTGCATACTACCATCTAGAGTGTGTTGTTTGAATGGGTATAAAGCCACGGTTGGTGATTTACTGCCACCTACAGTTATGGAATGTTTGCTCACAAGAATAATTAATTGACTGATTCCTCCTGATGACCCGGATGGAATCATGTAATCCTTCCTTCACCCACAGAACGGCACACTCAGTTGACTACTTTAAAATGGGGGTAGCCCTCAATGGCAATGTCCATGCCAAAATGGGTTTTATCCATTTAGAGTCTTCCATCTAATTCGATGGAGGTAAATTCCCACTTCCCAATTGGTTAGGAATGCCGCATTACTCAATCAAATTATTTAAAAAGGAAAATCAGAACGATTATTTTCCAATAATAAACACAAATAAAATAGTAAAGAGTAGAGAGCTACTATGAGGAATTGTGGTGTGTGTGTGTGTGTGTGCGCGCATTACGCACTTCCCCCACAGAGATTAATCTGACTAAATCTCACCAAATCCCTCTCCTCACCCCTCCCATCCTCCTTTTGCTGTATCTGTCTGTGTCCTTTCAAAATTACAAAAGAGAAAAACTACATAGTCAACTGTCTTTTTGTTTTACACCACTCACTGCAAACCAGCCAAACCCCTCCCTCTCTCAGTTCCAGCCCTTCTGTTAGCTAACCTCGCAGTGCCCTGATTCTGTCCCAAGCGATCCCCAGTCCTGGCTAACACCCTATATTGTTAAGGCCTCACTGAAACAATAGAGTAGGAAGTGGAGGGCGGAAGGATATAGCCGAATGCCGCAGCTTAAACCATAGAAAAGCCATTTGTCACACTTTCAGTCTGTGTATATGAAACTGTGTACACTGTAACTGTGCTACACTTCTTGTTATGCGTCAAAGTGTGATGCTGGTGTGTGTGTGTGTGTGTGTGTGTGTGTGTGTGTGTGTGTGTGTGTGTGTGTGTGTGTGTGTGTGTGTGTGTGTGTGTGTGTGTGTGTGTGTGTGTGTGTGTGTGTGTGTGTGAGGGCCAAAGCTTGGGGGGTGCAGAGTGCAGGAAGTCTTTAAAAAATGTATATTAACAAAACGATAGACTAAAAAGATACAATGATATATAGCCTATTTTTTGTGTGTATTTTATAGATTAGGTCTATACATAGATTTGAACAGAAATGTGATAGGCTACAGACTAAAGAAAATGAGTATGCCTATAAACACATGCACTCAAATTGCATGTGTGATGTAATTTCTTTCCACTGGACACAATACGTAAGCTATTCTTTTACCGTAAAGGAAAACCAAACGGAAAGGGAAAGGGGGAGACGGCTTCAGAAGAGGGGGCATTCCTACAGCGCCTCCTTCACAACCGCAATCAGACAACCAGATTTGAATGCTCATATACATACTGTAGGATAATAGTCAGCGTTTTTTTACTTCAATGTACTGTATATTTTTATCTTCAATGTTAAGCCGAGCATCTCTTCCAAAGAAGTGGTCTGTATCGATTTCGTACATTTTTATTGTGTTTATCCATGTTGTTTTGATAAGCCTCGCCTATGGATGATGATTTGACACTTCTATTACTTTTTATGTGAGGGGAGAGTAAAAAGGACAATCACATTATTTTTAAATGGGCGTCATTTTCTGAAATTCACAGAGTGGAGAGAAAAACCGAGTTTGAGAGAGAGGAGACATCCGTTTGATAAGTGACAGTGAAGAAGGCGGACATTGTTATCCTCCACACACCGCGCAATAGGACAAGCATGAGTCTGGATTCATATTTTTTTGAGTGACTTCAAAGCCTTATGGTTTGTTTGTTTTTCTATGGTGAATTTCAAATGACTGCCTCTCATAGTTTCATAATCAAAAGGAATGAATGTTATGCCATTAACAAATCCTCCGAACAGAGGGAATACAACATTTACTCGGACAACGAACGCAGATGCTCTTCCGCAAGTCTTTTCTGATAAGACTTGAAGATCTCAGTGAAAGAACATTGTCATATCTTTGTCCAAGGTTTTGCGATATAGGATTACGAGCCAGCTACAATAAAAACGAAATAACGGATTGAAGCAGCATGAAAAGCTCACCCTGCCGACGGTAACCAAGGAAAAGAAAGGGGAAACGGGACAGACAGTAATGCATACTTGTTTCATAAAGGCCTCTAATCACAGATTATCATGTGAGATTTGAGAGTGATTGATTGACATTTGATAGAACAAATATTGCCATTGTTGCTTTTTTTTTTTTTTTATAGCAATAGCGACCTTGTTCGGGGCATTTTATAGCTCATAGAAAAACGTCAATTTGATCATGTGAAGCATGTGCACTGTTCCCTTTATCCATAGGCAAAGCCAAGAATTGCTGTTGGCCTACATTTGCTTCAACGGTGGGAAAGAGACAGTTGATAGTCACAATTCAGGGCAGACTAAAAAGCTTGCTATACATGCCCCATTGTAGAGCATCCCAGGAATTAAAGGCTACAGTTATTTTACCCTCAACTGCCTGTAATCAGGAAAGGCATTTTTTCCTCAGGTTATTGTATTACAATCAGCTAAAACAATATGGGGAGTGACAGTGAGATTTACAACAGAGAGTTGTCAAAGATGTCTGACGAGGATTTACTCGCCTGCTCTAAAGAAGAGCTGGTGAGGCGACTGCGTAAAGAGGAGTCTGAAAAGATCTCTGCTCTTATCCAGCGTGGTCGGCTGATAAAAGAAGTCAACAAACAATTACAAGGCCACCTGGTTGAGATCAGGGAGCTGAAAACCATCAACCAGCGTCTCCAGGAAGAAAACACAGAACTGCGCGACTTGTGCTGTTTTCTTGACGATGACCGACTAAAGGTGAATAAACTGGCCCGGGAATGGCAGCTGTTCGGTCACCACGCAGCCAAAGTGATGCGTGAGGATCTGGGCGGCTACTTGAAAAAACTGTCCGACCTAGAGCGCATGCAAGACGGATTAGTGAAGGAGAATCTGGACCTGAAAGAGCTCTGTCTGGTCCTGGAGGAGGAGTGTGTCAGCAGGAGTGACTCCAGTCCCGGTGGATCCACTGAGCTCAACCTGCCGTGCATGGTGTCCCGAGACCTGGGGGATGGAAGTTCAAGCACTGGGAGCGTTGGTAGTCCGGACCAGCTCCACCTGGTTTGCTCACCTGATGACTGAAGATGGAACAGAGCTGGATACGTTCACTGATTAGTGAAAAAGCACGATACAGCGAAATATGGGTCGAGGAAATATGTTGACATTGTAGGAATATAATTGTTTACAGCATTCTTTGCTAGAACACACACTTTGTTGGGATTCTTTTAAGAAGATAGCATATTACACGAAATACAGCAACATCTCCAGAATGGCAGCCGGTCAGGTGTGCCTTCAGCACCTGCTGCTGTCGTCACGAAAACTTGAAAAAGAATCCTGAAGAGAAAATAAAAATGCTTTTTCCTGGAAAGATTGACAGCCCTACAGAGACATTAGACACTTTTCGACCAATCTTGTCGGTTTTTCTCTTTTCAGTGATTGAGACTGTATATGGTTAACATTAGAGGTGTTGTTGGAAGGGAGGATGAGTTAGGATGTTATCTCATGCACTGGCAGTGGACTACTTTTCACCGTATTGCACTGGACAAAGCATGGATCCCTGTAGATTCATATCTCAACACAGATTTGAGCCATACTAGTACATGATATCCAAAACCATTGAAAATTTGAAGGATGAGTTTTTTTGTGAGAGACCTTTAAATAACATTTAAATCATGTAGATTATGCATTCAGTCCCTCAGGTCAGGATTGGAGTGCTGTGTGTATGAAATCTCAAACTAACAATGAAATTATGTATTATCAGCGCTGTCTTGGCTGCCCTTCAGTTTTACACTGAAATTGCACGAGAGACATAGTGTGCTACAGTCATTTAGGCTGTACAATACACTAAATATGGCACCGCTGGTTTGAGTCTTACACCTGCACCTATGAACTGAACTCACTCAGAACTGAACTGCCCAGGCAGTTCTCAACCAGCCACTTTTGTATCAAACTGGTAGGTCTAGACTGGAGTTTACAAGATGATGGATTTATAGATGCTGGCGACTAGGCAAGACACTTTTTATTTCTTTATTATTGTTATGATTATTATAACTGCTTCACATTTTCTGTATAAGTTGCCAGTAGTCAGGATTCCAATATAACTCATGTTTTGTGGTAATTCTGTAGAGCTACTCTCTCATTGTCTTCATTAACTTGACCTATTAGTATTACTTCATTAGTGAATACACATTTCTGTTTTGTGCATCTAGAACATGGTCCTGGATTGGATAACATTTGCTTTTTTGGCTTTAATTGGTGGGCTGCTCGTATTGCATTGAAGACCTTTAAATACACTGGCTGAGACACTCAATCGTATTGTGACCTTTGTGTGTGCAGGAAGACAATTTTACATGGTGTAACGTGAGTGATTGATTGATCTCGTGATCTGTTTGTCCCAGACTGCAGTTGATTGATGTTTCTGTCCATGTCATACAGCCTGACATTGTGGATATTCATCAGTTTTCTTGTTGAACCTGTTTGCACAGCAAGGAGATCTGGAGTGGACACTAACACTTTCATCAACTTAGTGAAACACAGAGAGCTCCTTTGACAGTGAGGAACACACATAGGCACTGCACTCTCTCTTCTAACCCCTATATTTATCATATGCTCTCTGGGCCCCATGTGAGTGAGTGACTCACTTCATTTGCGAGAAGTACAGTAACAAGAGAACTCTTGTGTTCAGGAATCAGGGTCATGGTAAACAGATCTCCATTTACTAGACTCATTATGATCTACTCCTCTACTTTCCTGGACTCCCTCTTACTGTAAACATGTTTTCCCATTCAATCAAACCAAGATGTGTCATTGTGACCTCATTTTCTTCTTGCTCGTTATCTTTTATACTTGGCACATCTGAAATGTTAATTTGTGTTCTTTTCATCTGTTTGTATGTGCCAGTGATACAGTTCTTTGCCTTTTACAAGGACAACCAGAGAGGATGGACAGTTTTCCACTCCCTTTCCTCCCCAGCATCCATTACTCCCTTCTGTAAGGTTGCTAGGCAGCAACATCAAGCAGGAAACAGGACCTATTCAAAATGGAACAACTAACTAATTGGTTTAACATTAAGGAATATTCTTTAACCCTTTTGTACTATTTTAAAGCATAGAATTTGCTTGGACTTGACAATGTGATATTTGTGTCAGTATGTTATCAAACATACTTGATCACCACCAAATCAACATCCATAACTTTGTCTTTATAGTCTCTTTTATTGTACAGCTTTGTAAGATCACATCAAACTGCCCACTAAACCCACAGTCAAAAGAGACACATTATCAAAAATATACACTACACGATCAAATACATGTCTATATATATATATTCTATATTTACTCCCATGGTCCTGCCTTAGTTGTCTTGAAAATGTTCCCAGAATAATGCGGTTTTGCATAAATGAAATAAATTCGATTGTATTAAAGATACAATATGTATACATTTTTTACATAAAAGATAGCATACATGAGAAAGATTACCACTTGGCATGCACGTATGATTATCCTAAAACAAAACCAACGTGTTTATTAGCATGTTGTTACAGGTAATAAAGGCCAGTGTTCATACAGAACATGTAAGGCTTCAGTAAATTGATGTGGTTGCTACATTTCAAATGCAAAAATATCACCATTATTGACAAAGTGCACAAAGTTGATGCATTTTTGTTTGAACATTTGCACAATTCTACCTCTTGGGTTTTGAGCATAACACATATACCGTAGTTAGTCAGAAGTTAAATGCATCAGGGAAAACAAAAAAAATAGTGTAACAATACAATCCTTTAAATATGAGTCGTTTGCGTCACCATAATGCCTTGTGAGTGTCAGTGTGTTAGCTTTTGTAGGTCACCCATGTCGTTGTCATAATCGTCGTCATCTTCATAACCGTCAGTGTTGTCACTCAGTCTTTCCCAACATGGAGGCCCGTTAAATCACAGTGTGAAGATGGTAGGGGAGTTTAGGGAGTGATCTGATTGGTCCCCACTGCTGCTGCTACGGCGATGGGCAATACTACAGGGCTGGGGGTTTCGAGACTGCTGGGCCACATCCTGTTGAGAGGAAGATGGCAGAGGCGGTAGAGCCTGGGATGAACTAGTGGAACTGGAGTCTAGAGAGCCAGAGGGATAACTGAAGACCAGACTAGCCATGAAAGGAGTAAGAGATGGAGTAGAAATAAGAATTGGGGTGTGAAGGGACTCAGATTCTATGGGGACGGTAAAGGATGTCACAGGACGAGCAGGGATAATAATTTGGGGTTTGGGCTTCTTAATCTTTGATTGGCTCTTTACTGAGGACCGTGGTAGGTCCACAGGCTCGATTTTAATTCCTAATGAGGGAAGCCCTGAGCTCGGGTCAGAATCCGAGTCAGAGTCCTGGATCTTGCAAATGGGACGGTGGGCCTCTATGACCAACTCTAGCTTTTCTTTGTCCTTCTGTAGTTGAGCAATCTCCTTCTGCAGATGGGACTTTTTAACTTCCAACTCGTCTGTCTCCTAAGAAAGAGAAAAGGTTAGGGTTGTATTGTCAATCTATTTATTTTTCCAATTGGCACAAAAACCCAGTAGTTAAAACATTAAATGTGAGTGTCTTATAAACGGGTGATATGATTTACAAAACGTTAAGAAATATGTTAATAAGCCTCTTCAAATTAAACTTACGCTTTGCAGCGTGTCTGTCAGCTCACGTCGGCGGTTACGACACTTGGCAGCTGCCTGTTTGTTACGCTCCCTCCTTATTCTGCGTCTTGCCAACTCCTCTGGGGACAACTAAAGTGAGAGAAAGACATTTGATGACTATGAAAAAAGTACCAATAAGTTTGACAAAAATGTACTAGAACTTGAAAGACATCTAGCTCAACTCAATTGAAGGGGACTGCACTAAATAGCAGATCACTAAAATGTGTTTAGTTGTGAAATACTACCACCTTGTGTATAAACTGAGTCACTACATTCAAACTTTCACAACGGCATTTTGTAACATCTGAGCCTTTTGTCACGCCCTTCCTCCAATTTAATTTAACATTTTGTCCAGTTATTTGTTTCTGTTCATCCAATTTTTCCCGCCCCTGTATTATGATGATTCACTCAGACCCCCGTTGTGACTCAGGTATGAGTCATATGACTTGCCCCACTGAGTCACATGATAGCCCATTTCCCATCCCATCATGCTCAATCAACCACACATTCTGGAAGTGTAAATGATAGCCAACGGGTATAAAAAGCATATACCCTCAAGGAAAACAAAAACATACTACTAGTAGTAGTTAAGCAATTTGATAATTACTTGATGTGTTGCCGTCTTACATTTTGTGAACCCGCACGTCAGATATATTTTGTCTCAAAATCAAAACAGGCTGATAAAAACTCTCATATTTTCTAGCACTTAGCCTATTAAGTCACTAACGTCAAATGAGCGGCATTTCTCAAACAATTATAAAGCAGGTCAGTGTACATAGCTGTTCCAAAGTACATAGGCCTAGGTGTCAACCAAAACAGATGTGGTCAACCTCGGCATCATCTGGAATTTCCAAATTTTCAGGAATATTTGTTTCTGTAATTTCATTTTTCATCCTATCAGACAGAATGGGTGTGTGGTAATGTCTCACTGCCATGTCAGAAGTATAAGTCAGTCACAGACACTACAGGATATTACTCACTACTGACACCGACTCAGCCATCCGTCTCTACACCTCTGTGAAGTCTCTAGTTGCCATTTTCCATGCCCCTCTCAGTCCCAACGAAGCACTGGAATTCTAAGCCTCTCTGTATCCAGTGTAGCATTATTAATAAGACAACTACACGGAAAAGGGTCTACTAGTGCAGAGCGATTAACCAAAAAGTATATTTTTTTTAAAGAACTAATTGACGGAAGTCAGTTCAATTATTTGAATTCCATTTTGTTCGTTTTTTTTCTGTGAGCTGGATGTGCGGTTTCTGTAGAGATAAATCAGATGAAGCCTTAACTGTCCGATGTAGGGAGGTGTCGTTTCCACCAGGCCAATATTCTACAGTTTAGCTCAGAAAATGTTGTAATTAACTAGAATGACCATAATCCATTGTGCTCCTGCTTAAACTTGTCTGGTCTGAGTGGAGCAGACATGGAGACAGAAGAGAGAATGCGCGATCGAGGGGGCTAGAAAGCAGTTGCTTTGCGAGCTTGAAAATACATGATTTAAGTCAGGGCCCGAGTTTGGGAAACCTTGATCTAAGTGATTGATAGTTGGTATTCAGCAGTCAAAGTATGCCTTATTTATTTCGAAGAACTATTAAAATAGTGATTTTGTCACAGCATAGGCAGCAGCTCTAGAGATGAGATGACTCAGAATGAAATAATCAAGTCTTCAAATAAAACAAATATTTTATTAAAGTATATTAAAGTAAAGTTATGTGAATAAATGATGATTAATAAGTGATAAGCCGTAATGGGCAGTCACAACCATCATGGGACTTTTATTAACTGGTTTATTCAGTGTTAAAGCATTCAGCCCACACAAAACATGAGATTTTGTTTTATAATCGAACTGAATCCGAACCAACTTCAAAAAGTACTAATCACTCAGCACTTGGGCCTACTAAACTATACCTCTTCAAAGACAACCACCTCTTCGAAATGCATGTTGTGATAAGTGACCTTACGATTCATCTGCATTTTGGTCAAATATCCACCGACATTCTGGCACAATGCCTACCTACCTTTTGAATTAAGAGTTTTACACTCTGCTGGCTAAAGATAAAACATATTCTTACATGTTCATCGTTCCTGCGTCTGGTCGTGCTTCCGGAACTTGCCGCAGCCCTTATAACCCCTGGTCTGTAAAGGTGTGGTTGGGAAGCTGAGGGGTTGAAGGACCTCATTCCTGCTACAGGTGGGCAAGGAGGACGTGGAGGCCATGAGGGGCCAGCTGGACCGATGAGGGAGGGCTGGACCAACCACTGGAGGTCTTGGTTGGAAGTGATGTCGTTGAGACTGGGAACAAACTGACTGCCTCCTGCCACAGTGAACTTCTGAAGAGAGCGAGAGCAAAAAAAAAGAATGAGAGCAAAAGAGAGCGAGATTAGCGTAAAGAGATTGACAAGCAGAAGGATTTAAAGCAAAACTATTATTTTGAACCAGATATTTGACATGGATGTATCAGGACATAAAGGCAACAGTTTTGATAGACTGAGAATTAATGGTTAAATACATCCATCACGTGTATCAATTCAACATAAGCCCACAATCAGACAATGGTAATCAGACTTACACCATGGCTATAATACAATTATTAGCCTACTACATTATGTCATTATTATTCCATTACTACTCTATTATTAATATATTCTGCAATTAATACTATTAAGCAATATAAATATCGGGGGGAAACTTTAAACATTTTATAATGTATTACTCTTATTAAAGTTTATCAACATAGCCCATGTGTGCCCCCTACCTGATGTTGTTGAGTGGTTGAAGTGCTGGTGTCCTGGGATACAGCGCTCGATGCGGTGTGTGGGGGCCCAGAGTCGCTGTTGGGGTACGTAGAGCTGCCTCCGCGGCCCATGTCCCCAAAGTTCCGGTACATCTTTGATGGTGAACTGCTATCCCGATGAGTGCAAAGTAATCCAGAGGAGTTTTATGAAGAGCAAGCGGTGAAGTGAATGAAGCGTTCGAGTAGTGTCACGTTCAGTATTCAAACCTTGGGGAAACCCTCCTTATTGCGGGAAGTTGGTAGGATCCGAAAATATGTAACCTGAAAAGGGGAAGAAGGAAACTGCTAATGAAAAGCTTGTTCTTGTATATGACTAAATTCGCTCAAATAAATGTAAATTACTCCTTACTTACATTGATCATTCCAGTTGGACTGAAAAGTATAGAGTGATCGTAGAATTATAAAAGCCCAAACCAATACTATAGTTTCTCCACGCCCCTCCCAAATTACTGGAAATGGTGTTGTCTGGTTTTCGGCGTGTAACTGACCACGTGCTAATGACGTATTTGGCCATATATGGTGAGTTTCCTCCAGCAAGTGTTCCCGGGAATCCTCATTGACAGTTTGGTTGTTTAAATCAAATCAAATTGTATTGGTCACATACACATATTTAGCAGATGTTATTGCGGGTGTAGCGAAAGGCTTGTGTTCCTAGCTCCAAGAGTGCAGTAGTATCTAACAATTCACAACAATACACACAAATCTAAAAGTAAAATAATGGAATTAAGAAATATTAGGATGAGCAATGTCGTTGTGACATTGACTAAAATACAGTAGAAGCTGTTTTCCAGTCTCGGTCCCAGCTTTCACGCACCTGTACTGACCTCGCCTTCTGGATGATAGAGGGGTGAACAGGCCGTGACTCGGTTGGTTGATGTCCTTCATGATATTTTTCGCCTTCCTGTGACATCGGGTGCTGTATGTGTCCCCCGGTGATGCGTTGGGCTGACCGCGCCACCCACTGGAGAGCCCTGCGGTTGCGGGCGGTGCAGTTGCCTTACTATGGACAGGACGCTCTAAATTGTGCATCTGTAAAAGTTTGTGAAGGTCTTAGGGGCCAATACGAATTTCTTCAGCTCCTGAACCTACAAAACTATGGAGCAAAACAGATGGGGTTGGCTTAGATGTGACAACATGTAAACTATAGATTTCGTCTCCAATGTTTAATGAAAACATAAAAAGACGTTTGCACAATGACCACTTGTCTCAAATACATTGTTAGTTGTTGGTTAGCTAGCGTGCGAATTTTAGCCATATTAGCAGACATTAAATCAGTCAAAACACCTAAAATCAAAACGTGGTATCAAGAACAAGCTTAAACCGGTTTAAATGCCTCACGTACGATTCCCCACATGGTAGTTTCTTGTCATTGTTGGTAGCTATCTGGCAATCCAGAATCACAACAACTCACGGACATCTGCCCAATTGAAACTGTGCGTATCGTTTTGGTGATGTTGTCAGCTAACCCATAACAGAAGCGGAAACCACGCCCTCTTTGAAATCTACAAGTTTCTGCCCCATACTTTGCATCCACTTTCTTTTTCTTGACCACATAAATCTAGGGAACGGTGCCTGAAGGAGGTCAGTCAGCCGAATGACACTTTGGCTGCGTTTAGACAGGCGTTTTCACTAATTGGTCTTTTGACCAATCAGATCAGCTCTGGAAAAGCTGTGATGTGATTGGTCAAAATACCAATTAATGGCAAAAATATCAGAATTTGGTTTGCCTGTGTGAACGCAGAATGTGAATTATTTCTCCATCTGTTTCAACTGTCTTTGGCAGTGTCAGTAGCTGGCGGTTTTCTATGTAGCCTACTGTCAAAAGCTTCCATAAAAATACTTAAATCCTAAATGTGCAGCGACTGCCACCGTTTCTCTAGTAGTGGCGATATCACTGAACAGCTGCAGTCCCTGCTCTCCCTTATGGCTCTATTGTGGTTGAGTTCCCGCCATGGTTGACTCATCTTTTGTGAATAACTACCGAGTATTATCGAAGCCAATACATAGCCTACTGTAGGATTCAGTTGCAATTTATACCAGCTTGTCTCTTAGGATATAGAATAAGGCTAAAACTTAGCAGCATGCATTGTGATAAATTGATATGTATTGAAGATACAGTGAATCATGACTGTTTTATCATCGTCTTTATCATTTGAGCCATTTTGCTCTTACTGTTGTTTTTGGCACTCACCAACATCACAATGCGTGAAAGTGAAAGATTTTCACAACATTTGATTTATTTTATTTTTATTTAACCTTTACCTAGGCAAGTCAGTTAAGAACAAATTCTTATTTACAATGACGGCCTAGCAACAGTGGGTTAACTGCCTTGTTCAGGGGCAGAACGACAGATTTCTAAAGCATCGCATTTTTGTCTTATGCATCACAGTGACCTAATATTACGTTCACTTCCTTCTTTTCAGGTTTACTTTTCCTGTATTATTTATTTTTGTGGGGACACGTGCACTTCTCTCTCTGTGGCATACTATATGAATGACACCTCATCACCTCATGTTGAATGAGAATATAGGGGAAGGTGAAGATGACTTAAGGCCTCTGGAATGCCGTGATGACACACCGTTTCTGTCTCTATATGACATGCCACAACATGCTGGCCGGCCCGGGATTTTTTTTCACACCAATTGACTCAGACATGCATCATTGATGCATCACAGACGTAGACTACATATACATGCAGAGGTAGCTACAGTGGTACACATCGTACAACCATGCACATTACACACCCAGATGCATTTTCTAAGTCTTCATGTTTTTTTCGTATGCCACATCACATACACCTACTCATCCAATCCCCCATAACACACACACATGCAATCTCCTACCATACACACTAACATCTAATATGGATCAGTAATTTCCCTGTCTTTTTGTTGTACCTTTGATAAATAATGTTTTGTTGATATGTTGTTTATTTGAATTATGTATCAGATTACAAGTAATAACCTTCACAGTTACCAAGTGTATTTAATTAGTCACCATGAGTCACTGTTTCTTTCAGAAGACAACATGGCCTACCTTCTATAAAACAGAAGTTAGCCAGATGAATAGTGCACTGTAATTTGGTTTTATGTAAAGCAACACTGTGTTTACAATGGCTTTTTGTTATATATATTTGTTACTTTTCTTAGGTGACAAATAAGCATAGAAGCAGAAAATAGCCAACTAATTGAAGCAAGCAGTGTCAAACTGAAGTAATGTTCCTCAGTTCAACAGTTTTGACTTTTGGCACAAGCTGCCAACAATTCTTGATAAATGTGTAGTTTGAGTGCATTCTTTGAACATAAATTGTTTCTATATCCAAGCTCTAGATTACAATCCACCTCTTCAAGGAGATAGGGTACTGCTAGTACCATAGACAATCAGGAAGTAGCTGATTCTGCTTGATCTTGGCCATAGTTTTATAAATATCTATATGGCTGTATAATGTATATACACTGCTCAAAAAAATAAAGGGAACACTTAAACAACACAATGTAACTCCAAGTCAATCACACTTCTGTGAAATCAAACTGTCCACTTAGGAAGCAACACTGATTGACAATAAATTTCACATGCTGTTGTGCAAATGGAATAGACAAAAGGTGGAAATTATAGGCAATTAGCAAGACACCCCCAATAAAGGAGTGGTTCTGCAGGTGGTGACCACAGACCACTTCTCAGTTCCTATGCTTCCTGGCTGATGTTTTGGTCACTTTTGAATGCTGGCGGTGCTTTCACTCTAGTGGTAGCGTGAGACGGAGTCTACAACCCACACAAGTGGCTCAGGTAGTGCAGCTCATCCAGGATGGCACATCAATGCGAGCTGTGGCAAGAAGGTTTGCTGTGTCTGTCAGCGTAGTGTCCAGAGCATGGAGGCGCTACCAGGAGACAGGCCAGTACATCAGGAGACGTGGAGGAGGCCGTAGGAGGGCAACAACCCAGCAGCAGGACCGCTACCTCCGCCTTTATGCAAGGAGGAGCACTGCCAGAGCCCTGCAAAATGACCTCCAGCAGGCCACAAATGTGCATGTGTCTGCTCAAACGGTCAGAAACAGACTCCATGAGGGTCATTATTAGCAGTTTAATTAAATATACTTAAACTTTATCAATGTCCGAATTTCTGAAATAAATAATTATATTTTACCTTAAGTATTTTAAATGTTAACTTCAATAATCACTGTAATCACAATAATCAACTCATCACTGTCAAACGCTCCCTAAATCACTTCTGCGAGCAAGCCTTTCTAATCGACCTGGCCGGGGTATCCTGGAATGACATTGACCTCATCCCGTCAGTAGATGATGCCTGGCTATTCTTTAAAAGTGCCTTCCTCACCATCTTAAATAAGCATGCCCCATTCAAAAAATGTAGAACTAGGAATAGATATAGTCCTTGGTTCACTCCAGACCTGTCTGCCCTTGACCAGCACAAAAACATCCTGTGGCGTTCTGCATTAGCATCGAATAGCCCCCGTGATATGCAACTTTTCAGGGAAGTTAGGAACAAATATACACAGGCAGTTAGGAAAGCTAAGGTTAGCTTTTTCAAACAGAAATTTGCATCCTGTAGTACTAACTCAAAAAAGTTCTGGGACACTGTAAAGTCCATGGAGAATAAGAGCACCTCCTCCCAGCTGCCCACTGCTCTGAGGCTGGGAAACACTGTCACCACCGATAAATCCACTATAATTGAGAATTTCAGTAAGCATTTCTCTACGGCTGACCATGCTTTCCACCTGGCTACCCCTACCCCGGTCAACTGCCCGGCACCCTCGACAGCAACCCGCAAAAGCCCCCACCATTTCTCCTTCATCCAAATCTAGATAGCTGATGTTCTGAAAGAGCTGCAAAATCTGGACCCCTACAAATCAGCCGGGCTAGACAATCTGGACCCTCTCTTTCTAAAATTATCTGCCAAAATTGTTGCAACCCCTATTACTAGCCTGTTCAATCTCTCTTTCATATCGTCTGAGATTCCTAAAGATTGGAAATCTCCAGTGGTCATCCCCCTCTTCAAAGGGGGTGACACTCTAGACCCAAACTGCTACAGACCTATATCTATCCTACCCTGTCTTTCTAAGGTCTTCGAAAGCCAAGCTAACAAACAGATTACCGACCATTTCGAATCCCACCGTACCTTCTCCGCTATGCAATCTGGTTTCAGAGCTGGTCATGGGTGCACCTCAGCCACGCTCAAGGTCCTAAATGACATCACAACCGCCATCGATAAGAGACATTACTGCGCAGCCGTATTCATCGACCTGGCCAAGGCTTTCGACTCTTGTCAATCACCACATTCTTATTGGCAGACTCGACAGCCTTGGTTTCTCAAATGATTGCCTCGCCTGGTCTACCAACTACTTCTCTGATAGAGTTCAGTGTGTCAAATCGGAGGGCCTGTTGTCCGGACCTCTGGCAGTCTCTATGGGGGTGCCACAGGGTTCAATCCTCGGGCCGACTCTCTTCTCTGTATACATCAATGATGTTGCTCTTGCTGCTGGTGATTCTCTGATACACCTCTACGCAGACGACACCATTCTGTATACTTCTGGCCCCTCTTTAGACACTGTGTTAACTATCCTCCAGACGAGCTTCAATGCCATACAACTCTCCTTCTGTGGCCTCCAACTGCTCTTAAATGCAATTAAAACTAAATGCATGCTATTCAACCGATCACTGCCCGCACCTGCTCGCCCGTCCAGCATCACTACTCTGGACGGCTCTGACTTAGAATACGTGGACAACTACAAATACCTAGGTGTCTGGTTAGACTGTAAACTCTCTTTCCAGACTCACATTAAGCATCTCCAATCCAAAATTAAATCTAGAATCGGCTTCCTATATCGCAACAAAGCATCCTTCACTCATGCTGCCAAACATACCCTCGTAAAACTGACCATCCTACCAATCCTCGACTTCGGTGATGTCATCTATAAAATAGCCTCCAACACTCTACTCAACAAACTGGATGCAGTCTATCACAGTGCCATCCGTTTTGTCACCAAAGCCCCATACACTACCCACCATTGCGACCTGTACACTCTCGTTGGATAGCCCTCGCTTCATACACGTCAACAAACCCACTGGCTACAGGTTATCTACAAGTCTCTGCTAGGTAAAGCCCCACCTTATCTCAGCTCACTGGTCACCATAGCAGCACCCACTCGTAGCACGCGCTCCAGCAGGTATATCTCACTGGTCACCCCCAAAGCCAATTCCTCCTTTGGTCGTCTTTCCTTCCAGTTCTCTGCTGCCAATGACTGGAACGAACTGCAAAAATCTCTGAAGCTGGAAACACTTATCTCCTTCACTAGCTTTAAGCACCAGCTGTCAGAGCAGCTCACAGATGACTGCACCTGTACATAGCCCATCTATAATTTAGCCTAAACAACTACCTCTTCCCCTACTGTATTTATTTATTTTGCTCCTTTGCACCCCATTGTTTCTATTTCTACTTTGCACAGTCTTCCACTGCAAATCTACCATTCCAGTGTTTTACTTGGTATATTGTATTTACCTCGCCACCATGACCCTTTTTGCCTTTACCTCCCTTATCTCACCTCATTTGCTCACATTTTATTTAGACCTATTTTTCTACTGTATTATTGACTGTATGTTTTGTTTATTCCATGTGTAACTCTGTGTTGTTGTATGTGTCGAATTGCTATGCTTTATCTTGGCCAGGTCACAGTTGCAAATGAGAACTTGTTCTCAACTTGCCTACCTGGTTAAATAAAGGTGAAAAAAATAAGGGGTAACGTCAGAGTTGGGACGTCCCAAGGATCCCAGATAGCCAAATGGTTATCCAAGCTGCCACGCAGGCAGAGAAGGAGACCAATAATAGGTTACGGTAAAGTAAAAGGGGCGGGTTCTACGAAGCACCAGCATACGTAGGTAGGTGAAGTTTGGGCTTTTTAAATAGTTTATATTTTATTCCATGAGTAACTAAGTCATAGTGTTATTATAATTTTTTTATATGATTATATACGTTGATATATGTTATTCTACTTTAATTAACTGTCAATTGTTCTCACAGAAATGGTGGCAAAAACTAACCATCTCTCAGTTAGCTAGCACACAGCGAACTAGCAAGAGAAACCAGCTATAGCTGGCTAGCTAGTGACGTTAGTGTACAGCATTGAAAATAGCTAGTTAATTAATGTTACTTGATGTGAAGATCCAGCAACGTATGAAGGAGCGTTGCAGGCTGTTATCAAACCAGAATATTGTGTTTCTATTTTTGAACAGCTGTTTACAATGGACCTTCCACATCATGGTTACAGAGCAAGTGGTAAGTAACGTTAGTTACAGCTAAAATGTTCTCTGGAGCTAGCTAGTTAGGCAAGCAAGGCTGTCATTGCATCATGCTACAGGTTGAATACTCATTATTGTCACTTTTTGAATCTCATAATTGCTTTGGGACTCAGTATTTTCATGTTCCACCATAGTTGAGGAACCCCGGCTCAAATCCATTCTCTTATATGGATGCTGAGTTGGGTTTTCATGACTGGTCGCGGAATTTGCTAGCAACAACATTGAGTCACCATCAGTCGATTCTGAAAACGCTTAACGGTATCTTTGTTCCGTACAAGTGCGTTCCTTACGCGGGGTGCCGAAATTAATACTTAAAATAAAAACTTTTAGCGAATACAACCACCGATTTAAAAAAATTCCGTTGACGTCCCAATGATCCCAGATTGCACTGAAACAATTTAATTTCTGTTTAGGTAGTATGAGCAACGAGGAAAATGTCGGTTGTATTCGCAAAAAGTTAAAAGTATGAATTTCAGCACCTCGCGGAAGGACCGCAGTTGTACAGGACAAACATAGGTACAGGTAAACGTTTTCAAAATGTAGGTCTTTAGAAGAATCGATTTATGGTGACAAAATGTTGTTGCTAACAGATCCAGAGACCAGTCATCAAAACTCAACTCCGCCTCCATATTAGAGAGCGTTTATACATTGTGGAATAATAGTGAAGACCATAGATCAACTATGAAATAACACATGGAATCATGTAGAAACCAAAAAATTGTTAAACAAATCAAATAGCCACCCTTTGCCTTGATGACAGCTTTGCACACTCTTGGCATTCTCTCAACCAGCTTCACCAGGAATGCTTTTCCAACATTCTTAAAGGAGTTCCCACATATGCTGAGCACTTGTTGGCTGCTTTTCCGTCACTCTGCAGTCCGACTCACCCGAAACCATCTCAATATGGTTGAGGTCGGGGGATTGTGTAGGCCAGGTCATCTAATGCAGCACTCAATCACTCTCCTTGGTCAAATAGCCCTTACACAGCCTGGAGGTGTGTTGGGTCATTGTTCTGTTGAAAAACAAATGATAGTCCCACTGAGCGCAAACCAGATGGTATGGCGTATCGCTGCAGAATTCTGTTTAAGAATTTAAGGCACACTTAACCAGAATGGCTAAGTAAATCAGACAGTGTCACCAGCAAAGCACCCACACACCATAACACCTCCTCCTCCATGCTTTACGGTGGGAAGTACACATGCAGAGATCATCCCTTCACCCACACCGCGTCTCACAGACACGGTGGTTGGATCCAAAAATCTCCAATTTGGACTCCAGACCAAAGGACACATTTCCACTGGTCTAATGTCCATTGCTCATGTTTCCTGGCCAAAGCAAGTCTCTTCTTCTTATTGGTGTCCTGTAGTAGTGGTTTATTTGCAGCAATTTTACCATAAAGGCCTGATTCACGAAGTCTCCTATGAACAGTTGATGTTGAGATGTGTCTGTACTTGAACTCTGACACATTTATTTGGACTGCAATTTCTGAGCCTGGTAACTCTAATGAACTTTCATCATAGCGCTTGATTGTTTTTGTGACTGCACTTGAAGAAACTTTCAAAGTTCTTGAAATATTCCGGATTGACCTTCATGTCTTAAAGTAATGATGGACTGTCGTTTCTCTTTGCTTATTTGAACTGTTCTTGCCATAATATATAGACTTGATCTTTTACCAAATAGGGCTATCTTCTGTATACCACCCCTACCTTGTCACAACACAACTGATTGGCTCAAAAGCATTAAGAAGGAAAGAAATTCCACAAATTAACAAGGCACACCTGTTAATTGAAATGCATTCCAGGTGTCTACCTCACGAAGCTGGTTGAGAGAATGCCAAGAGTGTGCAAAGCTGTCAAGGCAAAGGGTGGCTACTTTGAAGAATCTCAAATATATAAAATGTATTTTGATTTGTTTAACACTTCTTTTTATTTTGCTTACTACATGATTCCATATGTGTTATTTCATAGTTTTGATGTCTTCACTATTATTCTACAATGTAGAACATGTTAAAAATAAAGAAAAACCCTGGAATGAGTATGTGTCCAAACTTTTGACAGGTAGTGTCATTTTTACATTTATTGTCAATACAAAATATTTATAATATGACGTCATACAATACTACAGAGGGACAAATCTCCATCTCATTTCATCCCTCTGTAGCAAAGCCAAGAGCTCGTGCAGGGGACCCTCTCCTCTTTGAAGATACCAGTTCTGCAGCGCCACCAATGAACAATCAGAGTTATTACACTCCTGGATACAACATTGGAGGGGCTCCAGTTGGAGGACCAGGGGATGCTGGGGTCAACAACCTGTTTGCTGACCCAATGGCCAGTGCAGCCATGATGTATGGCTCTTCCCTGGCCAACCAGGGAAAGGATATTGTTAACAAGGAGGTGAGAGAATCACAGAGGCTGGTCTCATGTTCATTAGGACGATGGCTACATTCCAAAAAATTAGCAGCTGAATGCACTAAAGTTGCTGTAGGTACAGTGCCTTCGGAAAGTATTCAGACCACTTTTTCCACATTTTGTTACCTTTCACCCATATTCTAAAATGGATTAAATGAAACAATACAATAACACCCCATAATGACAAAGTGAAAACAAATTTTTTCGAAACATATACCTTATTTACGTAAGTATTCAGACCCTTTCTATGGGACTCGAAATTGAGCTCAGGTGCATCCTATTTCCATTGATCATCCTTGAGATGTTTCTACAACTTGATTGGTGTCCACCTGTGGTAAATTCAATTGATTGGACATGATTTGGAAAGGCATACATCTGTCTATATAAGGTCCCACAGTTGACAGTGCATGTTAGAGCAAAAACCAAGCCTTGAGGTCGAAGGAATTGTCCCTAAAGCTCTGAGACAGGATTGTGTCAAGGCACAGATCTGGGGAAGTATGCAAAAAATGTCTGCAGCATTGAAGGTCCCCAAGAACACATTCACCTCCATCATTTTTAAATGGAAGTTTAGAACCACCAAGACTCTTCCTAGAGCTGGCCACCCGTCCAAACTGAGCAATGGGGGGAGAAGGGCCTTGGTCAGGAAGGTGACCAAGAACCAAATGGTCCCTCTGACAGAGCTCCAGAGTTCCTCTGGAGATGGGAGAACCTTACAGAAAGACAACCATCTCTGATGCACTCCACCAATCAGGCCTTTTTGGTAGAGTGGCCCAGATGGAAGCCACTCCTAAGTAAAAGGTACATGACCACCCGCTAGGAGTTTGCCAAAAGGCATCTAAAGGGGACTAGCCATGAGAAACAAGATTCTCTGGTCTGATGAAACCAAGATTGAACTCCTTGGCCTGAATGCCAAGCATCACATGGGAGGAAACCTGGCACCATCCATACGATGAAGCATAGTGGTGGCAGTATCATGCTGTGGGAATGTTTTTCAGTGGCAGGGACTGGGAGACTAGTCAGGATCGAGGCAAATATGAACGGAGCAAAGTACAGAGATCCTTGATGAACACCCCAGTCTGAGGCCCTGAGCAGGTTAAGGTTCACCTTCCAACAGGACAATGACCCTAAGCACACAGCCAAGACATCGAAGGAGTGGCTTCGGGACAAGTCTCTAAGTGTCTTTGAGTGGCCTAGCCAGAGCCCGGACTTGAACCTGATCGAACATCTCTGGAGAGACCTGAAAATAGCTGTGTACCGACGCTCCCCATCCAACCTGACAGAACTTGAGAGGATCTGCAAAGAAGAATGAGAGAAAATCCACAAATAGATGTTTGCCAAGCTTGTAGTGTCATACCCAAGAAGACTCGAGGTTGTAATCACTGCCAAAGGTGCTTCGACAAAGTACTGAGTAAAGGGTCTGAATACTTATGTAAATGTGATATTTCCATTTTTATTTTTTAATAAATTAGCTGAATTTTCTAAAAACCAGTTTTTGTTTTGTCATTATGGGGTATTGTGTGTAGATTGATTGATTGAGGGGGAAACTTAAAAAAAAAAAAAAAAAAACATTTGAATAAAGCTTTAACCTAACAAATTGTGGAATAAGTCAAGGGGTCTGAAATACTTTCCGAAGGATCCTTTCATGAAAATGCTTCAGCCAGATATGGATAAAGGTAGGATTGTTAGGGTTAGTCGTGCATGAGGTAGCCACATGAGTTCTAGAGCTGGTCTGCATCTGTTACTTTGGCTCAGTTTGTGTCTGATGGATCCCACTGTTGACCTTTTCCATAGTTTGTTCCTTAGCATTATGAAAAATGTCTCTGTCCGTCTCTTGATGCTGGATGAGACTGCGCCAACCGTCTTTGCGCAAATTAATTTCTCTGTCAATCTCTCTCTTCAGATCAGCAGGTACGTGTCTGTGAACAAGCTGAAGTACTTCTTTGCTGTCGATTCCAAATATGTAATGAAGAAACTACTGCTCCTCATGTTTCCGTACACACATCAGGTAATGAAGTATCACGTCCTTACACTTGATGTTCCACAGATGTTCCCAACACAGATGTTCCCAACAGCACTGTAGCAGACACTGGTGTATCAAGGTCATGGAGATAGTCTCGGCGTTCCACCTTCGTCTCGTCTCATGTTCTCTTGCGCCGAGCAAATAGTCAGGCCTCCAAACAAGATAATCACTCGGCTAGCACTTGTGTGTATTTTTATTTTTATTTATTTATTTTTTACCCCATTTTCTCCCCAATTTTCGTGGTATCCAATCGCTAGTAATTACTATCTTGTCTCATCGCTACAACTCCCGTACGGGCTCGGGAGAGACGAAGGTCGAAAGCCATGCGTCCTCCGAAGCACAACCCAACCAAGCCGCACTGCTTCTTTAACACAGCGCGCCTCCAACCCGGAAGCCAGCCGCACCAATGTGTCGGAGGAAACACTGTGTACCTGGCCCCCTTGGTTAGCGCGCACTGCGCCCGGCCACAGGAGTCGCTGGAGCGCGATGAGACAAGGATATCCCTACCGGCCAAACCCTCCCTAACCCGGATGACGCTATGCCAATTGTGCGTCGCCCCACGGACCTCCCGGTCGCGGCCGGCTGCGACAGAGCCTGGGCGCGAACCCAGAGACTCTGGTGGCGCAGCTAGCACTGCGATGCAGTGCCCTAGACCACTGCGCCACCCGGGAGGCCCTCACTTGTGTGTTTTGATGTTGATGTCACACAGAAGATTACAGATGTAAAAAGGACTGCTGCATTTGTGTTTCATCAATATTTTATATTAACAAGCCTGATCAGTTTCCACACATGTTCCATACTCAGATTTAGAGAAATTGTTAGACATTCTGTGACCTGATTAAATGTTAGGTTCAGCAAAAACTATATGGCTTCTCTATGAGGTGTAAATATATTGTAATGTCAATAGGACTGGGAAGTTCGTTACCACAGGGACACTCCTCTCACACCCAGGCATGATGTGAATGCGCCCGACCTTTACATACCTTGTAAGTTAATTTTATGATATCAGAAAGATGTTTAATATCATTCATCCTTCATGACGGAATCTTTTGAATTGGAATACACACTTTGAATTGTTTTGTTTATTATTACTGTATTGTTTTTCAGCAATGGCTTTCATCACCTACATTTTGCTAGCTGGGATGGCCCTTGGCATTCAGAAGAGGTTACTTCAACTACTTTTTCTTTACAACTGTACAAACATGGCCAAGCAAATATATGATTTCTGTAATGTTACAGATACAATGTATTAATTTCATTAACACCGTATTTGTCTCTATTTGTAAATTTAATCAACAAACACTTCCCTCATTATTATTATTATTGTCTCTTCTTCAATGGCAGGTTCAGTCCAGAGGTCCTTGGTCTGTGTGCCAGCACTGCTTTGGTGTGGGTTGTCATAGAGGTCTTGGTCATGTTGCTGTGTCTCTACATTCTCTCTGTTCACTCTGACTTGTCAATTTTTGACCTCTTTGCCTACAGTGGATACAAATATGTGGGGTAAGGGCTCCAATAGATCTACATTCTGTAAGATATTTTTTAACCTCACGTTGTTACATTTGTTCACACATTACTGTGATACCTCTGTTTTTTAGCATGATGATTCTTTGTTTTAGGATGATTTTCACAGTGCTGGGTGGTCTGCTGTTTGGCAGTGATGGGTACTTCGTGGCTCTCACCTGGTCATCTTGTGCTCTTATGTTTTTCATTGTAAGTACTTCAGAACTCTGGAACTGTTTCAGATATTGTCTTACCTAGTAATGCATGCTTAATGCAAGATAGTAGGCAAGTTGACATGGTTTAATTAGTTTATTTTACTTTAAATTTTGTTTAAGACTAAACAGCATTTTGATTGCCCCATCAGGTCCGCGCTCTCAAAATGAAGATTCTGTCGTCTCTCTCCCATGACTCCATGGGGGCTGGGGCGACAGCCAAACCAAGACTCCGCCTGTACATCACCGTGGCCACCGCAGCCTTTCAGCCAATCATTATCTACTGGCTCACCTCGCATCTGGTCAGGTGACCTGGTACGGGGTCTGACCCTGAGGGCCATTAGTATCGAATTGAAAAAAAAACACATTTTGATGCTTTCTACAAACTTGGCTCTTGCGAGTGTCATTTACCTACATACCAGCTCATCTGCCAGGGAAAACAGGATGATAGATATCGAGCTGTGTCTTGTGCTCAGCTTGTGGGTTAAAGCTTAAAATGACCATTTATTTTTTACTTCTGTAGGTGAGACTTTTGTATGCAAGACATCACTTGTCACTGAGTGTTTTACAGACAGTAATTTTTGGCCACCTTATTTATAAAGAAAGAAGGGCTTTGTATTCATGAAATTGGAAGTTATGGTTATGATAAACCTTTGATGTCACACTCCAGTTCTTCCTCTACAGTTTCCTGCATATGTTGTCCGTTTGGGCTTACCAGAAATGTTGCAATGTGGTTAAATGGAAAATGATTGAGATACTTATTTTTTTATTTTACCAGGTAAGTTGACTGAGAACACACTCATTTACAGCAACGACCTGGGGAATAGTTACAGGGGAGAGGGGGGACTTGGAGGATGTGCTACCAGTGCCCTCTTCTGCATTTTAGCCTTCTGTTAGTCCCTCCTTTTTATTATTTATCTAAACTTTGTGGAGCATGAACATTTTTTTTTTTGTAAAAATAAAATAGAATTTTAACCATGCCTCTGTCGTTTTGTTAACTGAATGTAATGTTTAAAAGGAAAACATGTCTGTCGCTCAGTTGGATCATCCTGAACGAGTGGAGTGACGCAGCGGTCTAAGGCACTGAATCAAAGTGCTAGAGGTGTCACTACAGACCCTGGTTTGATTCCAGGCTGTATCACAACCGGCTGTGATTGGGAGTCCCATAGGGCAGCGCACAATTGGTCCAGCGTCGTTAGGGTTTGGCTGGGGTATGCCGTCCATTGTAAATAAACATTTTGTTCTTAACTGACTTGCCTAGTAAAATAAAGAAATAACTATATCTTTAAGGCGAGAACGCGCAGGCGGCGTGCAATCTGCAAAGCGTCCTTTTGGTTTCCAAGGGAACCCTCGAAGAGATCGCGGATAGTCGGGAATTAGATTTAGATTCTTTGTATGGTTCTCGGACAATATTTTAAACCGTCGAATGGGAGATTTATCATGACTCAAGACTTTTACTAATATCCTCTGACAACTATTTACGGTGCTTTAGAGGTAAGACATGCATTGTCTTTTTTTATTCTCAAGTATTTATGTCAGCTCCAGAGGGGTATTTGACAAAAGACTGCTTGACTGATTGTGCTAAATGTAACTTTATATTCTACCGCCATTTTCCGAAGTATGAGCACATTGAGCAGCTTTGTTGAGCACCATGAGGCTTTATGGGCAGAATGTTCCATTTACCCTTATGAAAATAAGTTGTTTTCCAATCAAAAGGATTTTATGCATGCACCTGTCTAATGCATATTTGCTAGCTGTCTGAATGCGAGTAACTTAGTTATAGCTAAATCATTTATCAGTTACAGAAGTGAAATGGGAAGGACTTTGTTCAGACTTATGTCATAATCTTTAACTTGTTAGCTAATGTATTTTTTTATTCTTACCAAATGAAGGTTATTTGTGCAGGGAGTGCACAGTGAAGCTTTTGAAGAGCGATTGTTTATTTTAATTTAATTTAATTCAAAAGGTGATTCCCAACCTTTTTTGGTTACTGAATCACATTTTTCTCAGTCCGGAGAACCCACAAAGTACTTCCTCGTGTGCATTTTACCAGTAGGCCTATGGTCTTTTGAGTCTTCCCAAGTACCCCCTATGGCAAGGGGAGGGAAAGTAAGCCACGCCGGGCACTTCAATCTAGCCCGCAATACATAAAAAAAATGTCGTGGTATCCAATTGGTCTTGTCCCATTGCTGCAACTCCCGTACGGACTCGGGAGAGCCGTGCTTCCTCGGAAACACGACCCAGCTTCTTGACACAATACACGCTTAAACTGGAAGTCAGCCGCACCAATGTGTCGGAGAAACACCGTACACCTGGCGAACGTGACAGCGTGCATGCGCCCGGCCCACCACAGGACGACGCTGGGCCAATTGTGCGCCGCCTCATGGGTCTCCCAGTCACGGCCAGCAGTGACACAGCCTGGGGTCGAACCCTGGTCTGGTCTAAGGCATTGTGATGCTGTGCCTTAGACCACTGTGCCACTGTGCCACTAGGTACAATACATGTACCCCCAGGGGTAACCAGTAGACTGATCTGGTCTACCATCTGATCTGATCTGCTAAGGCTATTATAAATTGGGTTTGTCTACATTTTTCTAATTGTGTAAATGCATTGCCATCAACTTACGCTGAATTTTTCACCATGCCATTGAAATAATGTTTGTCTGCTCTGCTTTGCCCATCAGATCAACTATTGAATGAGTGTATAAGAAGTCTGCTGCTGGTAGAGAGATGGAGAGTGACTCTCACACACTGCCACTCCTCCCTATATCTCTTCCTTATCCCGCCACTCTCTACCACTGCCTGCCTTTCTCTTCCTCTCTTTTGCAAACTTCTTCCACTGTTCATGTTTCACTCCCTCTGTCTCCTCTATCGATCCCACCATCCCCTACTTCACTTTGTCCCACAGCCCCAGCTTCAATTCACCTCAAGACTGAACCTCTCTCCCCTCTTTTACACACCTTGTCCCCACCTTTGTTTCTTGATGGACAAAACTTACACTGCCTAAACTCTCTAACCACATCTGAAGAAGATGACTTGACCTGCCTCAACTGGCTGCATCAAAGAGGCAACTTGCTTCCCCTGCAGCCCCTGCCCAAAACAACACCACTGCCTCAGCTGGAGCCCCAGGATCCCATACCTACCCCAAACCTTCCTCCCATCCAAGCCCCCTTACTCCTTTAGCAGTCTAATCTTCATGGCGATAGAGGACTCGCCAGACAAGAGGCTCCCAGTAAAGGGCATCTATGAATGGATAGTGAACAGCTTCCCCTACTACAGAGCAGCACCTGGGGGATGGAGAAACTCTGTTCGACACAACCTGTCTCTGAGTAAGAGCTTCCGTCGGATTCACAGGGACAAGAGCCAGGTGAGATGTGTTCACTGGTTTTCAATGTGTCAGTTTGCATGGTCTAGTTTCTGGGTTGAAATGATGGTGTTTAGTGATATTGAAGATTGTGTATGATTTCTTTTTCAGTTGGTGGGGAAGGGCTCACTGTGGTGTGTGTGTCCAGAATATCGACATGCTCTTCTGGAGGTGCTCAGGAAAGCGCATTATTACCACGGCACCAACAGTAACTTACTAAACAACCCTGCGTTGTGAGTATGAACAAACACATTTGCAGTTTAGTTCAGTGTTAAATATCATGACCAATTTGCCCAAAGACTTGTTGGTTAATGAATGTCAGTTAATGATTTGTCTTACAGTAGTAGACTTATCACAACCCAGTCAGACCCTTACCAGTAGTCCAACTAACTGTATTTGTCATCCCTCTCTGTCCTGTGTGTCCGTGGAGCAGGTTGGAGGGAGCTGATTACGAAGTATCTATGGTGTATGACACTGTGGAGATCTCAGGTTAGCCGTCCTCCATCACTAAGCATGTCAGCCTCATAGATCTTGATAACCATGCTGAACTTTGGGGTAAACTACAGCCCCTGACAGTATTGTAGTGCCTCTTACAAATGTTTTTTTTAAGATGTCAGTTTCCTCTTAATTTTTCATTCATAGTTTAATCTAAATACTTATTTTCAATTGAGGAACAATTGATCTATCTATTACGCCTTAACTCGTCTGCTGATTTAAAAAATAAATAATCCTAACCCTTTCTCTGCATGTTGCATGGTTGGTGAGTTTGTGTGCTGTTGTCTTGACAACAACCTTCTATTGCCTTGGCAACCTTTAGCCATAGCAACATGCTGGCTCAGTTCTTTATGTCACTCTCTTTTAGTGCAGTGCTTATGTAAAACTGGTTTTGGCCAAGGCCAGTAATTCCCTACATTCCACTTAGATTGTCTACAGGGTATACACTGTAATGTAGTGATGGGTGGAAGAAATTGATAGTTACATATTGCAATGTTATTTTGGATGATATTATATCGATACTTTGACTCCAAGTATTGATTTGTAAAATATATATATATATATGAGTACCAGTCAAGTTTGGACACACCTACTCATTCCAGGGTTTTTCTTTATTTTTTACAATTGTCTACATTGTAGAATAATAGTAAAGACATCAAAACTATGAAATAACACACATGGAATCATGTAGTAATCAAAAAAGTGTTAAACAAATCAAAATATATTTTATATTTGAGATTCTTCAAAGTAGCCACCCTTTGCCTTGATGACAGCTTTGCACACTCTTGGCATTCTCTCAACCAGCTTCATGAGGTACTCACCTGGAATGCATTTCAATTAACAGGTGTGCCTTGTTAATTTGTGGAATTTCTTTCCTTAAAACATTTGAACCACAGAGTCTCTGGGTTCGCGCCCAGGCTCTGTCGCAGCCGGCCGCGACCGGGGGTCCGTGGGGCGACGCACAATTGGCCTAGCGTCGTCCGGGTTAGGGAGGGTTTGGCCGGTAGGGATATCCTTGTCTCATCGCGCTCCAGCGGCTCCTGTGGCGGGCCGGGCGCAGTGCGCGCTAACCAAGGGGGCCAAGGTGCACGGTGTTTCCTCCGACACATTGGTGCGGCTGGCTTCCGGGTTGGAGGCGCGCTGTGTTAAGAAGCAGTGCGGCTTGGTTGGGTTGTGCTTCGGAGGACGCATGGCTTTCGACCTTCGTCTCTCCCGAGCCCGTACGGGAGTTGTAGCGATGAGACAAGATAGTAATTACTAGCGATTGGATACCACGAAAATTGGGGAGAAAAGGGGAGAAAATTTAGAGAGAAAAAAAGAAAACAAAAACAAAAAACATTTGAACCAATCAGTTGTGCTGTGACAAGGTAGGGGTGGTATACAGAAGATAGCTCTATTTGATAAAAGATCAAGACCTTATATTATGGCAAGAACAGCTCCAATAAGCAAAGAGAAACGACAGTCCATCATTACGTTAAGACATGAAGGTCAGTCAATCTGGAAAATTTCAAGAACTTTGAAAGTTTCTTCAAGTGCAGTCACAAAAACCATAAAGAGCTACGATGAAACTGGCTCTCATGAGGACCGCCACAGGATTGGAAAACCCAGAGTTACCTATGCTGCAGAGGATAAGTTCATTAGAGTTACCAGCCTCAGAAATTGCAGCCTAAATAAATGCTTCACATATTTCAAGTAACAGACACATCTCAACATCAACTGTTCATAGGAGACTGCAGGAATCAGCCCTTCATGGTTGAATTGCTGCAAAGAAACCACTACTAAAGGACACCAATAAGAAGAAGAGACTTGCTTGGGCCAAGAAACACGAGCAATAGACCGGTGGAAATCTGTCCTTTGGTCTGATGAGTCCGAATTTGATATTTTTGCTTCCAACCGCTATGTCTATGTGAGATGCAGATTAGGTGAACAGATGATCTCCGCATGTGTGGTTCCCGCTGTGAAGCATTGAGGAGGAGGAGGTGTGATGGTGTGGGGGTGCATTGCTGGTGACACTGTCAGTGATTTATTTAGAATTTAAGTCCCACTTAACCAGTATGGCTACCACAGAATTATGCAGCGTTACGCCATCCCATCTGGTTTGTGCTTAGTAGGACTATCATTTGTTTCCCAACAGGACAATGACCCAACACACCTCCAGGCTGTGTAAGGGCTATTTGACCAAGTCAGAGAGTGATGGAGTGCTGCATCAGATGACCTGGCCTCCACAATCACCCAACCTCAACCCAATTAAGATGATTTGGGATGAGTTGGACCGCAGAGTGAAGGAAAAGCAACCAACAAGTGCTTAGCATATGTGGGAACTCCTTCAAACGGTTGGAAAAGCATTCCTGGTGACTACCTCAAGGTGCTGGTTGAGAGAATGCCAAGAGTGTGCAAAGCTGTCAAGGCAAAGGGTGGCTACTTTTTTACCTTGTTTTTGGTTACTACACGTGTTATTTCATAGTTTTGTGTCTTCAATATTATTCTACATTGTAGAAAATAGTAAAAAATAAAGAAAAACCCTTGAATGAGTAGGTGTGTCCAAACTTTTGACAGGTGAGATATACAGTACCAATCTAAGCACAATATCCCATAATGACAAAGTGAAAAATTTGGGCAAATTGATTGAGAATGAATTACAGAAATATATTTTTTCCATAAGTAATCACACTCCTGCGTCAAACTTTGAGGCGATTACAGCTTTGAGTCATCTTGGGTATGTTTGTATCAGCTTTGCACACCTGGATTTGGGGATTTTATCCCATTCTTCCTTTCAGAGTTTCTTAAGCTCTTAAGTTAGATGGGGAGTGGTGGTGAACAGCAATCTTCACGTCTTTCCATAGATTTTCAATAGTATTCAAGTCTGGGATTTGGCTGGACCACTCAAGGACTTTAACATTCTTGTTCTGAAGCTATTCCAGCATTGCTTTGGCTGTATGCTTGGGGTCATTGTCCTGTTGGAACTTAAATCTTCGCCCCAGTCTAAGGTCGTTTGCACTCTGAAGCAGGTTCTCATCAAGGATTTGCCTGTATTAGGCTCTATTCATTGTTTCCTCTATCCTTACCAGTCTCACAGTCCCTGCCGCTGAATAGCATTCCCATAGCATGATGCTGCCACCATCGTGCTTCATGGTAGGGATGGTGTTAGATGGGTCATGAACTGTGCCTGGTTTTCTCCAGACATAGCGCTTTGCATTCAGGCCAAAGAGTTCAATTTTTGTCTCATCAGACCAAATAAGTTTTTGCTTGGGAGTCTTTCATCTGCCTTTTTGCAAACTCTAGGCAGGCTGTCATGTGCCTTTTTCTTAGGAGTGGCTTCCGTCTGCCAACTCTCCCAAAAATCCCAGATTGGTGAAGAGCTGTAGAGACTGTTGTCCTTTTTGCGGGTTCTCCCTTCTCAGCCAATTAACTCTGTAGTTCTTCTTTCCCGGTTCCTTGGTTGGATGGCCAGCTCTAAGCAGAGTCTGTGTAGTTCAATATTGTTTTCCATTTCCCAATGATAGAGACCACTGAGCTCTTGGAAACCTTCAACACTAGAAATAGTTTTATACCTTTCCCCAGATGGATGCCTCATCACAATTCTATCTCAGAGATCTACGGAAAGTTCCTTGGACATCCTGGTGTAGTTTCTGCTCTGACATACGCTGTCAACTGTGGGACCTTATATAGACAGGTATGTTTCTTTCTAAATCTGTAGATCAGTCTAATGTCCACCCCCTGCCAGGTCCAGAAGTGACCCAGCATCCGTTTGGGCCTCAGCATCTTATTTACATAAGTATTCAGACCCTTTGCTATGAGACTCGAAATTGAGCTTAGGTGCACCCTGTTTCCATTTATCATCCTTGAGATGTTTCTACAACTTGATTGGAGTCCACTTGTGGTAAATTCAATTAATTGGACATGATTTGGAAAGGCACACAGCTCTCTATATAAGGTCCCACAGTTGGCAGTGCATGTCAGAGCAAAAACCAAGCCATGAGGTCGAATGAATTCTCCTCAAAGCTCAGAGACAGGATTGTGTCAAGAGACAGATCTGGGGAAGGGTAACCAAACATTTCTGCAGCATTTGAAGGTCCCCAAGAACACAGTGGCCTCCACCATTCTTAAATGGAAGAAGTTTGGAACCACCAAGACTCTTCCTAGAGCTGGCCGCCCGGCCAAACTGAGCAATCGGGGGAGAAGGGCCTTGGTCAGGGAGGTGAACAAGCACCCATGGGTCAGTCGGATAGAGCTCCATAGTTCTTCTGTGGAGATGGGAGAACCCTCTAGAAGGACAACCATCTCTGCAGCACTCCACCAATCAGGTCTTTATGGTAGAGTGGCCAGACGGAAGCCACTCCTCAGTAAAAGGCACATGACAGCACGCTTGGATTTTGCCAAAAGCCCCCTAAAGGACTCTTAGACCATGAGCAATAAGATTCTCTGGTCTGATGAAACCAAGATTGAACTCCTTGGCCTGAATGCCAAGCGTCACGTCTGGAGGAAACCTGGCACCATCCCTACGGTGAATCATGGCGGTGGCAGCATTATGCTGTGGGGATGTTTTTCAGTGGCAGGGACTGGGAGACTAGTCAGGATCGAGGGAACAATGAACAGAGAAAAGTACAGAGAGATCCTTGATGAAAACCTGCTCCAGAGCACTCAGGACTTCAGACTGGGGCGAAGTTTCACCTTCCAATCGGACAACGACCCTAAGTACAAAGCCAAAACAATGCAGGAGTGGCTTCGGGACAAGTCTCTGAATGTCCTTGAGTGGCCGAGCCAGAGCCCTGACTTGAACCCGATCGAACATCTCTGGAGAATAAGGCTATCTCATTTTATAATAAGGCTGTAACGTAACTTTAATGTGGAAAAAGTCAAGGGGTCTGAATACTATCCGAATGCACTGTTTTGTTTTGTGAGGAACATGTTTGGAACATCAAATTGCAATAAAATGCAGGATTGAATCACAATACATATAGAATTGTGAAAATCGCAATTGTATCATTACCTTAGTATCATGATAATATTGTATCGTGAGGTCCCTAGCAATACCTAGACCTACTGTAATCTCTTTAAACTGTTCAATTGTTCTACTGTATAGGACACTATTATAAACAATTGCACATCAACCACATGGATGTTGATGTGCCACATTTTTCAATGTACAGTATAAAAACTATTTTGGGTCTCTCTCACACAGATTCCCTTTGTCAAACTCTCCTCCTCTCCTCCCCCTCTACCCCAGCCTTGATCTTAGACAACCCACCTCTCTCCTCAAATCCACCTTGCCCTCTGACCCCTGACCATGAGGAGATGGTCAACATGGAGGCAATGGAATATGAGGAAGAGGTTGGTGAGGAGATGGAGAAAGACCCCCTGTCAGACAGTGGCTACATAGAGTTACACTACTACCAGTATCACCAGTACCAGTATCTGGTCCTGCCCGGGGACACTGAACTGGATCTGGAGACCGTAGAGATCCTGCAGCTGGATGCTGAGGCCCAAGAGGCTGCTGGGTCACTTCTGGACCTGGCAGGGGGTGGACATTAGACTAATCTACAGATAAGGACAGCAAGTGTGGTCTAAACAAATTGACCAATAGACTGAACTACACTGTGATGTAAGGAGATTATGTGCAACCTGAGTAATATAAATTGGCAATATGTTGCTGTGTGCTGACATTTTGACACTGCCTGAGATTTGATTTGCTGTCATAAAGTGATATACTGTAGCTACTATGATTGCACATCCAAGCCACCCTACCTGATGCATGTGAACACATTTAAGCCACTCACCACACGCATTGACATATACCAGACATTGTCATATGCTTTTGGTATAAATTGAGGAAAACTACTGACACTGTACTGATAAGAATCAATACCTCTATATTTTGATGGAATACTACAGATGAATGATAACATGAGAAATCTACTGCCAATTAATCCACTTTCAGATTCAGGGGACAAAGGAAGTTATGTTCAATTCTGAATCCTGAATCTGATTTTATAATAATCTCTTTACCAGGTGCATCTTTTATTGAACACTTACTATTGTGCAGAATTTATTTTATAGGCTATGTCTATGTTTAGAAAGAAACATTAGACATGTGTCATTCATTCAACTCTTTTTCATTTCATAATTCTATTAACAATAAAGCACCAAAATCTTATAGGAAATGTTCATATTTTTTCTGCAGGAATGCAGTGTTCAAACGTTTTATCATGTACATCTTTTTCAAATACTTTATGGCAATCTATCAAGGAATCAAATATTTCTATATTTTATATTTCTAAAGATCTTTGCATTCCTTGGATTCAATGTGCAGACTGACACCCTAATTAGTGGGGAGACATTTGACTGGAAATAACAAGTAACCGAAATAAATGCACATTTTTATTTGTGCCCGTCTAGGTATTATGTCAAGAGCCAAAGCGCAAGATTAACATGTTGAAAAAATCATAGCTATGTAGGAAAGTCGATTTTGGGTGTGGTGTTGATGGCATAACCACACTTTATATTCCGCGTTCGTAGCACTTCGATAAAACTACATTTGCCATCATCATTAGCGTAACTGTTATCGCCTGGAGAATCTTGGTAAATGTAGTTTAACTACTTCCCGGGATTACGCCATTGATCAACACTAAAACTACAAGGCGATCGGACACGGAAGTGACAATTCGTAGTTGGAAAGTTTTCATGGTTGCAGTGTTGTTATTTTTCTGACTCATAGCTATCTAGCTTGTTCCTGTGAAATTCGCTCATTTGGGATACCAAAGGTAAAACAGTGTTTCAGTTAATAAATCACGACTGTTCATGAACAGTAAACTATCGTTAACAATTGTGAGAATGTTTTTGTTAGCTAGTTGCTTTTAGCTCGCCGGAAAAAAGCATCGCTAGTTGGGGCGTGCGGTCAGTTACGTTAGCTAAAATATTGTACTATGCCGTGTCAACTAGCTAGATTGTTGAATAATTTCACTTTCCAACTAATGCCCTCAATGTATCAAATTGTTATTGATTTAGAGTAGGCATGAACTGTTGTCTAGACTCTGGTAGTAGTATAAAAGGAGTGTGAAATTGTTTGGGCCTTTCTATGTACTGTTAGCTAGTTACACAGATAAGCGAAACCTGTTTCAGTCATGCATATGCCTTTGTTACTCTGTACACTGCCTGTCAGACAGTCATGGTACCACACCTTCAGAGCACCGGTCATAATTGCTAATTGGCTATCTTGTCTATGACAGGAGTAATGTAATAGTGTGTGAGCACATTCATTTTATTCTGATCTAAGAATGTCTAGTAAGGTGGGATATTGATGTAGCTTCCAACCAGGTAAGGAATTGTAATGTTGTGTTGATCGATATAGCCCTATTTGCCTTTTCCCCCCTTTCAGCAAGGGTGGCTACTAGCACTGCAACAAAGAGCCTCATTGAGAGGACTAAAGGAATCTCCGCGTGGATGTGGAGCATGCATTAGCTCGCAGCAGGGTTGATGTATCACACATTACTTAGACACAGTCCTGCACATAGACCAACATTGTCTAATGATTTAAAGAGTATCTGTGTATGAATAATTTCTCATTGGGTTTTCCTCATGGGGGAAAAAAAGAATACAAATTCTATGTTACTCTGTCTTTCATGGCCTCAGTTTGAGCTTGAATTGTTTTTACAAGGAGTGAGATGACATGTCCAAATATAATGGCATAACAAGTTACCAGAGTTGTAACACCCAGTAGTTATACAGTATCATCAGTGTTGATATCAGCTTGATGTGAGACAGGCCTACATCTAACCGACACTAACATGAAACAATTCACGCCTCAGATAAGTACCTACATATAAGTCAAAATGTCATGTCTGTCCTGTCACCCACAGGGAGCAATGGGGAGTGAGCCAGGTCCAGTCCAGATTGTGACAGTGTGCAAGAAGGATCACTCCTTTGCCTTGGACACAGAGGCTTTAGGACGGGTTCTGCTTGCACCGGAGGTTCGGGATAAACATGTGGTGGTGCTCTCGGTGGCCGGGGCCTTCCGGAAAGGCAAGAGCTTCATTCTGGACTTCATGCTCCGCTACATGTACAGGAAGGTCAGTGTTTCTGAAAATGGAACATGTACAGCCACACTTGGTTCAAAGTTCAGTATGTCATTCGTTTTATATCACATACCATCTCTCCCTGTGACGTGAATTGTTTCCTGATATCAGACTTAATCCCAGGGCTGCTGACCAGTCAGTAATGTGTAGCGACGTCTGTATTCCTCCAGAAGCATGGTGAGGAGTGGCTGGGTCAGGAGGATGAGCCCCTGACTGGGTTCAAATGGAGGGGGGGCTCAGAGCCAGAGACCACCGGCATCCAGCTGTGGAGTGAGGTCTTCCTGGTGGAGAAGAGTGATGGGATGGAGGTACTGACTCCAACATTCAAAACTATGCTCCTTGGAATGATTGTGCAAAAAATGTATATGGGCATTGGAACACAAAAGTATGCAAATTGTTATGTTTGTGTTGGTATTATGCATTTGATTGATGGATTGATTTCTGCCCTCTATAGGTGGCAGTATTACTGATGGACACCCAGGGTGCATTTGACAACCAGTCCACCGTGAAAGATTGTGCCACAATCTTTGCCCTCAGTACCATGACCAGCTCAATACAGGTGGTCTGCTATGCACTCATGTAATTTGTTATAATTGGTGTTACTTTTTAAAAACATTTATGTAATATGGTTGTGATTGTTTTGTCTCTCTTGCAGATCTACAACCTCTCACAGAACATTCAGGAAGATGATCTGCAGCAGCTGCAGGTCCGTCTTCCTCAGCAGTAACATGTTTGCCTGGCTGAAACGACAGACTCTTGCTGACTCTATTCTCGGGAGGCACTGTAATGTTCCGATAATGAAAGGGGCTGTGCTCTTACAGTGGTTGGTTCTCTGGGTCTCTCTCACTGAAACACCCACACACACAGCCCTCCAGCCCCCCCACCTTGCGTGGCTACTTATACGTTTTTCAAATCCAAGCAGCAAGAGGACTCAATCAGCTTGATTGCTCAAATCTGAGTTCTAAAACTACTGTAAACGTTGGACTCAATGAGGGTTAAAAAATAAACAGGGTATTCAGACCTGTGACCAGTGTGTACACAGCTCACATTGTGCCATGTGGTTTGGTGTCAGACAGACTAACATGTTCTACCTGTTCCACAGCCTGAGAGCATTGCTCCCCAAGGGCATGGAAATATCAGGGAATTGAAAAATCTGTCACGGGTTTTGGATATCAATGTGCTCATTCAAAATTTAGAGAATTTGAATGTACCTAAAGTACATTTTTGTCATTTATTATTTGATTTCCTCTGCATAATGAAGGACATCCTTTATGTTTTGTCTTCTTCCAGCTGTTCACAGAGTATGGACGCCTCGCCATGGATGAAATCTTCCTGAAGCCATTTCAGGTATGAGAACCAAAAGTCATATAAATACAAAGCAATTGGTTATTTAGAATCTAGACCAATCAACTTTAAGTTCCTTTTGACTTTGCTTGCTGCTTAGGGTATAATATTTGCTAACTAAAAGTGCATTATTATATGTGCCTTGTTTTTAATATATATTGGTCGCTCCATTCTCCCATTTTCTCAGTCTCTGATGTTCCTAATCAGGGATTGGAGCTTTCCCTATGAATATACATATGGTCTGAAGGGAGGCAGTGAGTTCCTTGATAAACGTCTACAGGTACTAGACCCTTTTTATGGTACAATTTGAAATTGTTGGTGCTGCACTGTGTAAGACGAGAGAGTACATTTTGCCAAGTTTAAGTGTGCATTGGTGATAGTAACCAGTATTTGTGATGTTGTGCAGGTGAAAGAGACCCAGCATGAGGAACTACAGACAGTGAGGGAACACATTCATTCCTGCTTCACCTCCATCAACTGTTTCCTGCTACCACATCCTGGGTTGAAGGTGGCCACCAGCCCCGCTTTCAAGGGCCAGCTTAGTGGTATGGTTACTCCTTGTCCATCTTGTTAATCCATCTAATGATAACCACCTGAGTGTCTGAGGAAGAAACTTAATCGGTTTCAAACCTGTGTGTCAGATGTGGCTCCAGAGTTTAAAGAGGGGCTTCGCAACCTCATCCCCACACTGCTGCATCCAGACAACCTGGCTGAGAAAGAGATCAACGGCAACAAAGTCACCTGCAGGGGCCTGCTGGAGTTCTTCAAGGTGAGACTGTGTTTTTAGCCCTCTGAGGTTCCTGACTGCCAGGTTTGTATCATTATGTTGTGTTTGACAGTGGAATGTTTGATTTCAGGCGTACATCAAGATCTACCAGGGTGAAGACCTACCACACCCAAAGTCCATGCTGCTGGTACACACTCATTTATCACTTAGATTTCAGCATTACACCTCTTTGAGAGATGTAATGTAAATGCTGTATTGCTCTTCCAACAGACATGTTCATATTTGAGGAGGTTCTTAAGTCTTGAGTTTTTGTTGAATGTCACTATTCCACTGCCAGTAAATGTACATTGCATCTCTCTCACACAAGGCCACAGCAGAGGCCAACAACCTGGCAGCCGTGGCGGCAGCCAAAGACCAGTATTACAAGAACATGGAGAAGGTGGGTTTGCGTTCTTGGCAAAGAAAGCTATGTGCATTTTTTCATCTGAAAGAATAATTAATCTTAACACTTAAGGCCTTGCATTCTGTATTAATCTATCGTCCTAAAGGTCTGCGGGGGAGACCTTCCCTATGTGGCTCCTGCCTCTCTGGAGGAGAAGCACCACTTCTTCCTCCAGGAGTCCCTCCATGTCTTCTCCTCCACCAAGAAGATGGGAGGACAGGAGTTCTGTGACCGCTACCAAGACCAGCTTGAGGCCGAGTTGGTAGAGCTGTGGCAGTCTTTCAGAAAGCACAATGAGGTAAGAGAGACTGACTCACAACCCAGTGGTATCACTTGGCACCAGATCCATTTTTGTCAGTAAACATTTTATTTTCCATTTTAAATTTACTGTGGATACATAAAAGGTAGAATTATTGAAGTTAAGTTTACAGATAAACATTTTGATTAATAATTAATTTTATTTCTCTTTGAAAGTCAAAGAATGTCTTCACTGCATTCCGGACGCCTGCAGTGCTGTTTGTCCTTGTGTGCTTCCTGTACGTGCTGTCAGGGCTATTGCTCTTCATCGGCCTGGCTACCATTGCTTTTGCATGTGACTGTGTCTTGGGCCTGGCCATGGTCGCCATGCTCACCTGGGCCTTCATACGCTATTCGGGAAAATACCGGGGGCTGGGGGGAGCCATCGACCAGACGGCAGGTGTCATATTGCAGCAGGTGAGAACATATTTTGAATTGTAGGTGTGGGTGGGACATGAGACAAGGCCCATTACAGTTGGTGCACAGAGTATGCAGTTGGACTGTAAAAAAAATAGCTGGCATAGTTGTTTGTGAACTTTTGGTAAGAATCAAAATGTCCTTAGAAGTAATTCAAGTACCCTTATTTAAATGTTTCATTCAATGCAATTTAATTATGTCCTTTTCTTTCAGGCCACTGTGGTGTTGAATAAGTCGAGGCCAGCGGTGGCTAAGATGAAGAAATCCAGCTAGATGGCCTCTTTATCTCATTGCAATACAACATGCACACATCCCAGCACTAAAGCCTTACCATGCTATCACATGGAACCGACATATAGCACTGTCAAGGTGCAGTTACAACACCAACACATGATTACAATGGCAGTGGGAGGTCAACATAATGCACATACACCAGCATTTTTTCAATCGCACAATTTTACACTACATCACTCTATCTACATCAAGATGAGACCATATAGTCTTACAGAGTATCTGGGGCAAAGGTGCATTATCTCATACCCATGGGGTTGTTTAATCCTCTGGACCTATTTTTAACACTGACTGACACTGCCATTCGCACACTCCTCCTTGTCTGTAAAGACAACCCAGTGATGTTTACTTAGACACCCTAGACCCAAGTAATGCATTGTTATTGGACATGCCATGGATTTCAATGCATCATAATCTATGTATCCTTTGTGACCAATGCTTATTACTAAGAGGCTTGCATGGAGGCTTTTAAGTCAAATTAGACTAGAGCAGTTTATCCTCATGATGGAATTGAACTATGCTATGCTGTGCTGTAATGGGGTATACATGTAGCCAGATCTTCTTGACTTTATGCTGGTCTCTTTGTACCGCTCTGTGGCCTTCCATCCCATTCCCAGTTTTGCAGCATGCTCCTTATTTGCTTCCCCTTATCCATGTCAGGGATTCCATGTTGTACTGTTTTTGCTTTTGTGTTTTATTCCAGGCTTGGAATCATACTGTAATATCTCTCATTTTATGTTTTTACAAGCCCACTTTAGAGGCACCACTGTTCTCCCTTGTAACTTGACCAAAAATGTCTTGCGTTACTTCTGACATTGAATGGTTGGTTGAGAAATGTTAGTTAAGTGGCACTTACTTGATGAATGAATGCTCCAAAGATATATTATCCATATTATATGTAAGATTTCGCTATACAGAGGATCACTTGAAATTAGATTGTGATCATTTGAGAACTTTAAAAAAAATCTGGATGAGGTTAACTGGTTTGTGTGTAAACAAGTGATGGGTAATATGAGGCCCTTGGTCACCTGTCAGCCAAAGAATTACCCATAAGCATAGGGGTACAATGAAAGGCAAGAGACCTTACTTGTCCTCAGAATCCAAATAATTATACATAGTTCTAAAAGTTGTATTGTCTCTGACATTCTTTTTGTACATTCCATGTCTATGTTCCATTCCATTGTTGAGGCAAACAATTGGAGGTGTTTTCCGCATTTACTATTGCACTCTCCCTCCTCTCTGTACTGTTACGTTTTAACTCATTCAACAAATAAAAATATACATTACAGTAGATGCATGAAATTCATTGCTTTTTTTAATCATCTTTTGCAGTATTGTTTTGTGGCCTTGGTAACTATGTTTTATTTACATTTTTTAGAATAAGTATTGCTTAAGCCAAATAAAATGCAAAATACCTGTACGTTTGGTTGAGTTCTTGACGAGTTCATATACCTATTTCACTATAAATTGGATATATATATATATATATATACCTATGTCAAGCCAAAAACGTTTTTCATTAAATTATTCTGTTGTTCCTTTTACTGAGTGGGTCAGAATGGAATGGATATAGGCCTACAGAAGATTGATGACATTATTGATATTATGAAGATAGCAATCTTATTGCAGTCTTTTAATGATGATGAATCAATCACCTCTTACTGTTAGTTGGCATCAAGCAGGGTTATTGAATTAATTCATAGGGTGGGCGTGCCAACGGACAGGTTTTTGTGTTGTACACTGCTTCGTTGTAACCGAATGAAAAGGGGTTATTATCCATTCATACTCCAGTGGCGGAGCCGTTCCCTCTTTTTATTTTGTCTTTGTCCCTCCTACTTCCCCCCTCTTGCTGTCACTCCTTTCTATGCTCCACAATGCTGCTCCCACCAGTATGTACTGCGCAGTGAAATTTGCTATAGCGAAAATCATGTCCTTGTTTCCTTATATGGTGATCGGCGTCGCGGGCTGCCTTGTTGAACCGAGGCGCGTGCACTGCCGCCGCCACCATTCGCTTCCATATTTGGAAGTGAGTTCAACAATCCTTGTAGAGGGGGTGTGGTGAGGCGAGAAAGAGCAAATGAGACCGAATACTGAGTTATTGTGGATCCTATACCATGATAAATAATTATTCTCGTATCTGAATAACATACGTGTCCGTAGTCTTATATTGTACTCACAGAATCACTGTGATGCAGGGCGAATGTTTCCCCAAATATTTTTTCAAGTGAATGTCAGTGGCCGGCCTCAGGCATAAAAGCAACAACATGCAGCATCTTTTGAGAATTAAGGGATACTCATCCTCGCATCAGTGCAATTCTAATTTCATAAAACATGAAAATAGACTTCTATTTTATATAAATGTTGTTTATTTGTTAACATGTTATTTTAAACGTTTGTCAAAAATGTTGAATTTCTAATCCCACCATGCTCCATGTTAAAACTAACGACCACTCTTTCCTGGAGATGCTCGCGCTTCTCACCCCGCCATCAAGCACGCGCAGCTAAGCGCGTCCACGTGCTGTATCAAGTGTGTGCGAGATCGACACTGCATCACAGCTCATTCAATTTCTAACCAGACGCCGACCAATTCAGACAGCTATGGTACGTTTACATTTAACAACTAGCTATGTGATATGTCATTGAAAACAAAAAAATATATATACACAAGTATCATTACTGTGTTTTCGCATTTTTTGTTGATTTTAGCTAGTGAACAGCGAGTTCATTTTGAGATGAAACCGACAGCATCATCAGATTGTCGGGTCAGCTGTGACTGCTATGCTGTGTTCTGGAACGTTTCCTAATTGAATATTGAATCTTGGATGGTAGTAAATTTGTTTTAAAATACTTTTGAATAATTCAGGTGACTGTGCCTAACTCACATGTTTTATGCAGATGTTTGCTCGTCTCTTGACGTTATAATCGCCTAGCATAGGACGTGTTTTGTATGGAAAGAAAACGACCCAAAAACTGCCTGGCGCCATTTCCTCCATCACCCAATCTTCCGTCACTAAGGCCTAATGCCCAGTCTAGCACTGTAAGCACGGAGTTGCAAGTAGCAGTCACTTATCACCGAATATGCTATCTAGTTTAATTAGCTACCTACGGCCCAGTACAACCCACCCCCTCGAATTTGCCAGCTATCTAGCACTCTCTGGCCTTGTATTTGCCGGTACTAAAGGCTAGTTTAGCATGGCTAACGGAGTGCAATTTCTGTGCCTACACAGCTTGCTAACATGTAGCTAACTAGCTAATTTGATTTCCACCTCCTTTGTCTCCGCCAGTCGCACGAGCCCCTTTGTTTTTAATAACTAGCAAACTAACTTGCGTAGGTGCCATGACAATTGACTAACGTTAGCTTTAATTATAGATGGGACTTCTGTTTGCAACGTGTGAAAATAATCGCGTTTGCGGTCTGGTATTTTCTCGACATCGTTTTGCCTTATATAGTGCACATGTGCCATCACTGCATTCATGGCCCCACCCTGGTTTTTGGTGCAAAGAGCATTTTTGAACCTTTTCTCTATTGTGAACAGTAGGCAACTAACGTTAGCTATTAAATGTCTATCCGGTGTAACTTTTATTTAGTGATGGGTAACGTTATAACAGTCAGGCGAAGGTGAAAAATTGTCGGTTGTCACCGTTATTCCACGAGCTAACGCTAAAGGGTTTGCAAGCGGTCCTTTTGTCGTTAGCAAGCGTTTCCCACGACGTTCTTCCTGGTTTCTACGCATCAACTTTTGGCAAGTGGTGCGTCGGAACGAAGTGCCGGGATGCTTGCGAACGACAATCTACTGTAGCATACGCAATAAACAATTCGTCAAATGTTTGTGTGGCACGCACCTCTGTCTCACTCAACGTACCTAGGCTTAACGCTGAATAAACTTGTCGAATTATCAACATGTTTGTCCAAAAGCGCAAATTCTGGTTTCTGTTGTCATGCTTTCCGCATGATATTAAATTATGTTCTTAATTTGGTGAATCTGACTGATTGTGGAGGGGGATCTCGATTACTTTCAATTTAGTCGACCGATTAGAGATTATATTTTCCCACTTGCTGTTCATTTGTGAGGCCTTTATGTACCGTTCTTGATCATGTGAATAATGTATTACAACATGACATCAATGCTTTGGTTCTATTGTGTATATGATGAATGAATGAATGAATGGTCACTGTTGGACACGATTGGCCCCTGTTCCTGCCGAGTAGTGAGCTGGCTGGGTCCAAGGTCTAGGTTGAAGGAAGTGCTGGTTCTGTCCCAGCTATTCCGGAGGAGCCCACAGTAGTCTTTAGTGCCCTATTATGGGTGCAGTTGGACAGACGCAGGACAAGCGAAGTAAAATTGTTGGGTTAAATCATTTCTTCTTGATTACAGCTACTTGGTGAAGGGTTATTTTAGGTTTTTGTTACACTTGATTTCAAGTGAATTGGAATAAAATGCATTGTCCCTTTTCACCACCTCAACTGACGGTCAGTCTGGAGAACTACCTTTTGTAGTCACGAACCTGACATTGTCTGTCTTATGTGCTGTTGTTGAACCTTAACTTTTGGCAACACTCTGTGGTATTTTATTGCAGGAAGAAAGGGATCTCTATTGCTCTGAAAAGAATATGCTTTCTGCATGGAGGGACTAAAAGGGTATAATCTCCACTGGCTTCTGGGTATTTGTCTTTTCATACAGTTATCCCCAGTCAGTGCTTTAGTCTGTGGTTTGGCTTGCTGCAGTGTGAGGAAACATGCATTGTCTGAAGAGCTCTCAGAATAGTAACAGGAGTGCTCATTGTTTTGGAAGATCAGCAGGATTAAGTGGAGCTGCATGGCAGTTGGCTGCTCTTCAAACACTCTGGCCTCTTCACCCTTGGTAGTGGTGCCTTGCACTTCCTAGAAAAAATGGTTGCCCTGGAAATGGAAGTCTTTCCCCGGCAGCACTTCTAATACTCTTGCAAAGTCTTTTCCGTTCTGAACAGGACGTCTCTAATCCAGATGTTTGTATCTAAACTCAACACTAGGTGACTAGGTCCTGAGCCTAGTGTGGTCTCACAGGCCCTGGCCATCCTCACGCCCAGAGCAAACAGGCCCACACCCTTCACACACAAATTACTTCAAAGTGGGTCACTACAGTGGCAGGGCTCTGGAAGGCATGTAGCCACTCAAGCCAGGAGTGCATTTTTAATGAAGGCCGCCTCTGTTGTATGGATGTGGCTTTACTTGGTGAAAAGAGTGTCTAGTCTACCTGATTTAGCAGAAGGCTGATGAAAGGATTGGCCAAAACCTGCCAGACGGAGGGATGTTTTGACACTTGGTAACATCCTCTGGCCGGTTCCTGCATGGGTTGATGTGATACCTGTTGGGTAAAATGCCCTAATGGAAATCAGAATACCTGAGCAAGGTTTATAGGGCTGTTGTGACTCGGATGTGGCCTATTTATTTCCCCCCCACAGAGGATCCATTGTCTGTGACCGACCCACACATTTTAAGGCTTAATTCCTGTCCCCACCTTCACTCCCATGGCTATTTTTAAAGCAGTTACTTACGTGGCATGGCTGGCTCGCACATACTGTGCACGTTTATAGTAGGAGGAAAAACCCTCCTTGTGTAACCGGGTTTATCTGCCCTTTTCAGAGACACATGTTACTGGCCCTTATCAGGCAGTGGCAATCTATCAATGCACCTTTGGCATGTTACTTTATTTACAGAGGTACACCAGACTGACCAACATTCAACTGTCCCCCTCACAGCTACAGGTATCCCTTATTCATCAGAGATTTTGGTGTGGGTTCTCCAGATTGTGTCCATGTTTGAAAAAAGGGTTAAACCCTGTGCCTTATTCTGAATGCCACGCCTGCTGAGTCATGCGTGCCATGCTGTACATCATGCTTTTCTGGTCAATGCCATGGATGGGGACTTGTACAGTCCCCATTTATCTTGACAGATCATGTGGGTAGAGGTCATAGAAACCAGAGGATTAAAATCTGGCTTATGGTGCCCCCCACCCATAGGACTAATGGCCGTTTGTTCATAACTGCTAGTCATTGTGCCTCTACCTCCCTATTGATTCCCTTTATCGGCAGTCCTTGAAGGGTGCGTTCCTGCAATGTGAGAAGTCCAAGGCAGATGTATATGATTACTCTCACTGACCTCTCTCTATCCCTCTCTGCGCAGGCTTCCGGGGTGACAGTGACAGATGACGTTATCACAGTCTTCAACGAGATGAAGGTGCGTAAGGCACAGGCGAACGAGGATGAGAAGAAGAAGAGGAAGAAGGCGGTGCTGTTCTGCCTGAGCGAGGACAAGAAGCACATCATCCTGGAGGAGGGCCAAGAGATCCTGACAGGAGATGTGGGTGTCACGGTCCAGGACCCCTACCTGCACTTCGTCAAGATGCTGCCCCCAGATGACTGCCGTTACGCCCTCTACGACGCCACCTACGAGACCAAGGAGACCAAAAAAGAGGACCTGGTCTTCATCTTCTGGTGAGGAATGAGAGAGGGGGGCTCGGCTAGACTTGGGTGTAGGCTGAGGGGGGCGTTGTACATTTTCTGCTATGGTGTCACTTGACGGTTCAATCGCTTGGCTTCTACATTGGGACAATGGTTAAACCATTAACCCTCCCTCATAGGGCCCCAGATGGCGCTCCCCTGAAGAGCAAGATGATCTACGCCAGCTCAAAGGATGCCATCAAGAAGAAGTTCACAGGTGAGAAGCACTGACAGTTGCAGAAGTAATAGACCTTTTGGGCTCTGTGGGTTCTCTTCAAATGAAATGGCATCTCCTTGCTCAACCCTATAACTCTGTGTAATTGCATTATACATATTTTTTTTGGGGGGGGTTAATATGCCTTGTGTCCTATGTGAAGCAAAATTTTCCCTCCGTTTCAGGTATCAAGCATGAGTGGCAAGTGAACGGTTTGGAAGACATCAAGGACCGGCGCACCCTTGCCGACAAGCTTGGCGGCTCATCGGTAATCACCCTGGAAGGAAGCCCTCTATAAGTTTAGCCCCAGGCTTCAACTGAAGCCAGACATCTGAAGGGGTTGGCTGTTCATTCCAATATGGTTGGGAGGAGGGGCAAAGCAGGACCAGGATCATTTGTGGGACTGTTGGGGGGGTGAAAGTGACAGTTTTCAAATTCCACAAATGCAGCCTGTCATTCCAGTTCACACGACATGATGACCACGAACAAAACGTACACTAAGAAAAAGCAATAAAAAAATAAATAAAATAAAAAATATATAAAATTGATGAAGGATGATGATTATGAAGACTAAATATGTAAATGTTTGAGGACAGGGTTTTGTTCTGTCTGGATTCCGCTAGAATGACGATCGCAGAGAAAAGGGACAGGGCAACAACTGTTACAATTCCAACTTGGCTCCAGCAAGATACTGTTCTTAATTATACAACTACCTTTTTTTGCCAAACTTCTAGTTAAGTTTTCTAAGTGTGTGTAGTTGAGACTAGGTGTAGTACAAGACCATTAATGCTTGATCGATAACACGTGACGCATCGACGTTCTCCGGGAGAGCACGGTTTATTTGGGGGGGGGGGTGAACATGCAAATTACACCACTTTTTAAGTGAGTCCAGTTATTTTTATTTCCAGTTCTGAGTTAAATAAAACATGGCATTGATGTAGTAATTGAACACATTCCTTATACAACAGGATCTGGTGGGGTTAGAAGTGTGAAGGTAAGATGGGGGCAATGTATTTGAACAGCCAGTGTTCAGAATTTAGACTGGTATTGAATGGTGGATGTTTTGTATCGTCTCCTTATCTCTAATAAAGGCACTAAACTAACTTTGTACTCTGCCTTTTTTTGGTCTAGCTTGTGATTTGAGGAATGACAAGCTAATAAGGTTGATAATTTAGCCTGTCCAAATGGAAGATGTGGATGTCTGAGTGTTTTAGGCAAAAATATTGATGTCCTATTGGCTGCCTTTACACGGGCAGCCCAATTCTGATCTTTTGCCTAATTATTGGTCTTTTGGCCAATGAGAGAAAATATTTTGACAATACTTGGTCAAAAGATCGGAATGGGCTGCCTGTGTAAATGACTGTCAAGTGTCTGGGTAATATCTGAATAAATTGTCACTTAGTTGATCTATTGAAAACGATTGGTTGGTCCAGGAACCTGCTTACACTGGGCAGTTAGTGATGCTTTTTTTTTGTAATTGGTGAACTTGGTATTCTGTGCAATAACTTTTAACATCGGCTTGATTGAGTTTTGTTATTTGTCAGAAATTGTCAAATTGAAACAATTAGTGGTTTTTAAAGACCAATGGCATCATGTATCCTAAATATGTTTAAATACTGACCACATGAGGGCACTCTAACTCCTCTGAAAAGTGGATTCCATTTTACAGTAGCAAGTAGCAACTCATTCTTTGTATACCTGTTGGTTTCCATAACTGACACAACCATTAATGATAAATCTTTTAGTTTATTAAAATAGGCATTTGCAAAAAATATCACCAACATTCAGATTTTCACCCCCTAACCCGCTTGAAAGCAAGTAGTTTATACTGCCAGCATTCAGAGTAAGAAACTCCCTTAGGTTTTCAGAATCTGACTTTTGTTGATTTCACCATTGATACCGTTGACCCTTTTTGACATGTTTGGTGTATTGAGGCGCCGTATCTTGTCAGTGTGGCTAGATATGCCTCTGGGGCCGAGTATATATTTTACAGGTGTCTTTCTAACCCAGAATGAGAAGTCCCTGTACTTTCCAAAATCATTCACATCCTTAAACGACGTTACCTAAACAAATAAGCCATCCCCTCCCCACATCTCTTTGTAAAATCAACTCCACACCCGCACATTTGATCCTAAATGTTGAAAACATGCAGCCACAGTATTACAGAGAACAATGGGAGAGTATGATATCTAAAAAATAAAAAGTCCAGTAGTTGCTCCATTGGCTAAAGCTGTTCAATACTATTCCAAAGTATAAAGTTAATGGCTGCTACCATAGTTCTAAAACAGCAAGGCTCCTAGTCACAGTGGTTAACACCTCCAAGGGAAACCGGTTACGGTGCATGAAGGTTTAGCAGTCCTGTTTTCTTCGATAGTATTGTAGATTTTTTATTAGGATTAAATCCCATTTCACTCTTAGCCTTTTATAGACTGAGTTGGGGAGTAATTTCCTCTCCACATCTCCTTTAAAGGATTTTGTGCTTACTTTAAATAGTTATCTGTCATGGACTTCATAGCCTCTTTTTTTTATAGGCCATCCCCCCTCCCCTTCTCGCTCAGTCCTGACTACAGTCCACTCGGTTCCCATGCACCCAGTAACAGATCTGGGCAAACTTCAGCGGGGTGAATCTCACAGCCACGTTGTAGTCGCGGTTCTCCCCATCAATCTCCAGCCACTGGTGTCCAGAGAAGATGCCGATGACTTTCCTCTCCCAGCGTTCCAGAGCCGTGTCCCACACGCGGCCGTAGACCCCCGAGCCACTGGCCCCCGGCCGGGCATCACAGTGCTGGTAGATCAGGTCGTTAGACTCGTCCTCCACAGGACAGAAGCGGTAGACCAGCTCCCCAGGCCTGTCACTGTCAAACCCTGAGAAATGGATGCGTTTCCCTGCCAGGTCGTCAGAGGAGGGAGCCACAGACAGACGCATGAAGGGCCGGCGGTGGGGCCAGCGCAGCTCCAAGAGGGCGTAGTCAAAGTCCATGCTGACCTCCTGGGGGCCCTGGATCCAGCCCTTGGGGACACGGGTGCGTTTGACCCGGACCCAGCGCACCAGGGGCTTCTTGGTGGGGGTCTGGCTGGGCTTGGTGCCGTTGATGTACGGAGGAGTCAGGAAGCCTACCCTCAGTTTACGGGCTCCCTTGACGTAGTCCTTCCCATCATGCACGCAGTGGGCGGCGGTCAGGACATGGCGTCGAGACACTAGGACCCCAGTGCAGCCGGTGGAGATCCTCACAGCTGTGGAGAATGGGTAGTCCAACAGGAAGTGGTCACCGCGTATGTTGAAGCGCCCATCAGCCCCGTAGATCTGTCTTTTCTGACGCTTGTGCCTACTGGTAACTCTACGTCCTCTTGTTGGTGGAGGTTGAATGGCAGGACTGATGGTGCCCTCATAATCATCCTCATCCGTCACATCCACAGTGGTGAGGGTACGAGAACCGTCTGCATAGAGCGTCTCGAAGGCCAGCTGCTCAGTCAGGTGCTCTCGCCTGCTCTCTTGCTCTCCTTTGTGGTAGCAGCTGGCATTGCAGTGAGTGGTGAAGTCCAGTTGAGTCTGGGAACTGAAGTGAGAGCGGGAGAGGGGCAGGGGTGCATGGGGTACCAGTGAGGGGAGGTGGAGGTGGACGGGGTGTTGGTGGGGGGGGGCTCGAGATGGCAGAGACAGGGGGAGGAGGAGTGAGAGGAGCAGGACTAAGATGGAGAGATGAGCCAGGCCAGAGTTTGGATGTGGATACATGGTCATTGAGCAAAACACTGAAATGAAAAACATATAAAACATTTAATGTACACTCCACAACAATACACAAAAGACACAAAAAAAAAGGAATATACTTATCCGTGAGGAACAGTAGGGTATAGATGAACTAGGAATGTCATGGACTTTGCAGAAACCTTGTTTGATTAAAGACGCTTAAAAACAGATCATCACTAATGAAACACAATGGTGTGGAGAACACCGGCTTTACTGGCTTGTCTCCCCAGTTTAAGTACATCATTCACAAACACTCTCAACCCATAATCCCCCATAAAACCAGTCCACTCTCAGTCTGACACATGGCTTCCAAATCCCTTCGCTCAGAGCCCATACACGCGGGATCAGCTAATGCAGGCTCATGTCGCAATGCAGGTCTGAATTTTCATTTCTTTGAATAGGTTACAATGCAGCTCTTGTTCCTGTCTATACTGTGGGCTATTCAGAAAATGTCATTTTAAACCACGCTACAAGGGTATGACAAGCATTAAAATGTCAGTTCTGCTGGTGGTCTTAGTGCTCAAAGAGAGGTTTGTTATACAAGCCATCTGGTTATGTACACAAGATAAGAGTACATAAGGAAAGTGGCTGTTGGGGCACACATTGGATATCGGTCGTTGTGTTAGGACACTGCTTATGGTTGCTCAGCTTATTTGTCTGCAAATTAACTCGTATCATAACTTTTTGAATCTTGGCTACCGTGTCTTGTATGAGTGGGAGGATAGGTGGACCGAAGGGGAGAGGACGTGCATTCCAGCTTGCTCTGCGGAAAGAGAAGGGCGTCTCAATTTATATTTATGATAAGGCTCTGGGGCAAGGTGGTGTCTGCCGTCAAACATGAACTACCTTTCTATGTATGAGTGTCGTAGGCAGGCTCAGAGGGTCCAGGGGGAACTCGATAGGTAGGAAAACTATGGACCCTCAGGCTCTAGTGGCGTAGAAGAGAGCAGGTGTCTCAAGACCTGTTTATACCTGGTGCTAACATGCATCTTGTGTCCAGATAATGTCCACATTCGTATTATGCCCACATTTTCAGATAGGCGTAAACGATTAAAAGACGCATTGCGAACTGATTTTGATCAGATCTTATAAGTGTAAACGGACAAGATCAGGACACACTCTGACCTATACAGCTATGCAGTCAAAAACAGCAGTCACCACACCCTGGTCTCTGATCCCCTCCCATGTTCGTGCCAGGTATTAGTGGAGCTTAAAAGTGGAACAATAGACATTGGCATACAAAGAGATGCAGGGGAAAGGTGGAGGCGAAAACAGGCAATTCCCACCACACAACTGTATCATCATAGTGTCGACAGAGAAGATACAGTTACTCAAAGGTGCTCATGTCTTGAATAGATGCAGCCTAGGGACTCCATTTTAGGTGTTACTGACCTACACTGCTATGCAGTCAAAAACAGCAGTCACCACACACCCCTGGTCTCTAATCCCCTACACATCAAACATCTACATTTAGCCATCTTTTATTGGGTTCCTTTCAATTTGTGAGGACATTTTTACAAACATGTCAGAGAGGACTTAACACGAGTATCCACTTCTAATGCTATTAAAGTCTGTATAGACTGTAACCTTTATAGTTTCCATGGTCTGAGACAGATTAGCTTTAATTGGGGAAAATGGATAGAATATCAAGTAGAATCACACATCTAACCACACTAACCTATAATCAGCAATCATTTGATGGACGACCCAAAATAATGGATAATATACGTCAAGAAATATCATGGTGAGTCTTTATTCCATTTTCCAATAATCTGCGGAGGGTGAGTTTGGTTTGGGTGACCCTCCATTGTAAGTCCCAAAGTACACAACAGTAAACTGATCCCCACATTAGAAAGATCTTCTGGCTCTAACACATTGTAGAGCCAAACAGCCTAACAGCCTTTTTGAATCCTCTCTAAGGCACTGGACCTCCATTAACTCTGTCAGCACCTTGCATCAGTCATTTCAAATACATTTCAATTCCAGTCAATTTCATTTGGCAATTTGAACGGAACGATCTTCCCCATTTCCACATAGATCCCATTTCTGACAAGCAAAGCTGATGATTATAGCCCTCTCAGAGGGTACTATACTAGTGCTACACAAATCCACTACTACACGGAACTCTATTCCACATTAAGTAACTCATACAAGCAGTAAAATTAGATTTAAAAAACAAGATTAAAATACACCTTACGGAACAGTGGGGACTGTGAAGAGACACAAACACATGCACAAACACACGATAACATACGCACTATACACACGTACACATGGATTTTGTTGTAGATATGTGGTAGTAGAGTAGTGGTCTGAGGGCACACACTTAATGTGTTGTGAAATCTTTTGTGAATGTATTGTAATATTTTTAAAATTGTATAACTTCCTTAATCAATCAATCAATCAAATGTATTTATAAAGCCCATTTTACATCAGCCGATGTCACAAAGTTTTGCTGGACCACGGGAAGAGTAGCTCTGCCTTGACAGCAGCTAATGGGGGTCCATAATAAATACAAATAGCCCTCTGAGGGATCCTGAGAGGATAACAAGCACCAATGCACCTATATAAGCTACTAAGCACATAAACATTCGAATAATGGATATATGTACACCTGAAAGCTGTTGTCGGCATCATCTCATCTTTGACCCTTGAGTGAAGACTCTGGAATTCTGAGATCAACCTGCTTCCCAGGGCCAGAGCTTTGTCCTGAAAACCCCCTCACTGGGTCTTTTGTCATTCACCAACCTCATTCATCATGAGTGAATGTGGTACTGTGCCATGTCCACTCATTGGGTTGTTGTTAGACCCCAAAGACAACACATGATGTTTACCTTGCCCTGTCACTATTGAGTTGCACCAATACAGGGGAATAGTGCTGGGAGGCAGTATACTCAACTCACTGAAAAAAGCGGGGGGGGGGGGTTGACCTTGGCAAAAGTTCATGTTTAGCTATGAAACGTTCACTTACAGTAGTGGAGCAACAATATTAGTTACTTTGCAGCACATTTCCCAGGCTAAACAAAGTGATGTTACAATGTAGCCTCCTGGTAACAAACCAGCTATAACTATATTCAAAATAACGATTATCAAATTATTAGGCTACTTAGAATGACAATAAATGTCATACTGTACCTTTTCGTTAAAAAGTTAGTCTGTGTTTAAATCCAATTCACGTTTTCGCCCCCTTCAAAACTATCGGACATATCAATTCTCCAGATTTCTCCCATCGCTTCAGTGTGACAGGTATATCTGTCTTTCTCTTCACAGTCCCGCAGAGAGCGAGTCGCCACTTTGATAACGTGTCCTAATCAATTCGGTCAAAGCAAAGTTTATTGATGAGAGTCAACTATTGGCTTATATTCATTCCTACTCAAAGTGACTGTCCGTCAGTGCGAGTCGCTTCAACGGCTGTCCGGCTCAAACGCGCTTACAAATAACTGTCTGAAAATGTTACTGAAAATACATTTAGAGGCGCTCTCCCTCACGGTCCTAGCGCCCCTGCTGTACACAAAAAAACGTAACATGTCTCAACTGGACAAATGTGCTTTTAGGATGGTGAGAGAAGATGGGTACTGGCAGAGCACATACGAAACATTCTGAAGCCCTCAAGTCAAGATCATTGTGTCCTCCAGCTGCAAACAGTCCAAGTGAAACTGTTAACTTGTTTCTCCTGTCAGGAGTAGACCTTGGCACTGGGGTTGGGGAGTGAATCAAATGTGAATAGACTGAGGCTATATCAAATGCCATCTGTCATTTAGAGCCGAAAAGATGCTGAAAATTGCAAATTGCAAAAGGCTCTTAAAATTCTTAGTCCCTAATACAGTTGCAAAAAAAGCATACAGACATGGACTTATTAAGCAGCCTATAATGTACAGTCGTGGCCAAAAGTTTTGAGAATGACACAAATATTAATTTTCACAAAGTCTGCTGCCTCAGTTTGTATGATGTCAATTTGCATATACTCCAGAATGTTATGAAGAGTGATCAGATGAATTGCAATTAATTGCAAAGTCCCTCTTTGCCATGCAAATGAACTGAATCCCCCAAAAACATTTCCACTGCATTTCAGCCCTGCCACAAAAGGACCAGCTGACATCATGTCAGTGATTCTCTCGTTAACACAGGCGTTGACGAGGACAAGGCTGGAGATCACTCTGTCATGCTGATTGAGTTTGAATAACAGACTGGAAGCTTCAAAAGGAGGGTGGTGCTTGGAATCATTGTTCTTCCTCTGTCAACCATGGTTACCTGCAAGGAAACATGTGCCGTCATCATTGCTTTGCACAAAAAGGGCTTCACAGGCAAGGATATTGCTGCCAGTAAGATTGCACCTAAATCAACCATTTATCGGATCATCAAGAACTTCAAGGAGAGCGGTTCAATTGTTGTGAAGAAGGTTTCAGGGTGCCCAAGAAAGTCCAGCAAGCGCCAGGACCATCTCTTAAAGTTGATTCAGCTGCAGGATCGTGGAGAGCTTGCTCAGGAATGGCAGCAGGCAGCAAAGAAGCCACTTCTCTCCAGGAAAAACATCAGGGATAGACTGATATTCTGCAAAGGGTACAGGGATTGGACTGCTGAGGACTGGGGTAAAGTAATTTTCTCTGATGAATCACCTTTCCGATTGTTTGAGGCATCCGGAAAAAAGCTTGTCCGGAGAAGAAAAGGTGAGCGCTACCATCAGTCCTGTGTCATGCCAACAGTAAAGCATCCTGAGACCATCCATGTGTGGGGTTGCTTCTCAGCCAAGGGAGTGGGCTCACTCACAATTTTGCCTAAGAACACAGCCATGAATAAAGAATGGTACCAACACATCCTCCGAGAGCAACTTCTCCCAACCATCCAGGAACAGTTTGGTGACGAACAATGCATTTTCCAGCATGTTGGAGCACCTTGCCATAAGGCAAAAGTGATAACTAAGTGGCTCGGGGAACAAAACATCGATATTTTGGGTCCATGGCCAGGAAACTCCTCAGACCTTAATCCCATTGAGAACTTGTGGTCAATCCTCAAGAGGCAGGTGGACAAACAAAACCCCATAATTTCTGACAAATTCCAAGCATTGATAATGCAAGAATGGGCTGCCATCAGTCAGGATGTGGCCCAGAAGTTAATTGACAGCATGCCAGGGCGGATTGCAGAGGTCTTGAAAAAGAAGGGTCAACACTGCAAATATTGACTCTTTGCATCAACTTCATGGAATTGTTAATAAAAGCCTTTGACTCTTATGAAATGCTTGTAATTATACTTCAGTATTCCATAGTAACATCTGATAAAAATATCTGAAGACACTGAAGCAGCAAACTTTGTGGAAATTAATATTTGTGTCATTCTCAAAACTTTTGGCCACGACTGTAGGCTATTGTATATCTAATGCAAGCAGTTTCCAGTAGTCCACGTGGATTATCCCAGTCTCAAAAAAACACAGTAATTAAGGTATGGGTTGCAATGGATGACATCCAACTTCTCCATCTGGACTGTTTTCCATCATATAGGATTTGATGAAACTCACCTGAACGGAGACATATTTATCCTTATTAGTGGTGTGATTATAGCCCACAGGCAGGCTGAGGAATTCCTGAGATGTTGGGGCATGTTGTGGCAGTGATGGTGGTGTTCATACATTCCCTGCCCACATCCCAGTCAGATTTACCTCCTGACCCCGATTTTTTGTTTGTTTGGGGGTGACTACCCTTAGGCCCTATGTGGACATTTTGATTTTTCTAATGCACGTCCCAGCTCATTCTCCCAGTGACCATCCACTGACGCTGTAACAGAAGTCCCACTCACAGACACAGCGCATTCTGGAAAGCTGTGGAATCTACCAGCAAGGACAGAACTCAAGCTCTCTCAAAAACAATGTGTCTGCTGTTGTCCCCAAGTGGGTGTGTATGCGTCCTCACTGTGAATGTCACACATACCTAGCAAAGGTTTACACTTTGGCCTCTTATCACCCATCCTTGAACTATTTTGGCATGGCTCGTCACAGCTTGCCTTACGCCTCCAGGAGCTAGAATGTGAGATGACAGATTCACGAGTTTTTCACATTAACAAGCGACCAGCAGTCTGTGTTGGTGATGAATGGGTTTTCTGATACATCCATCTTCTCTCCGAGGTGCTCCAGGGATATGTTGAGAGAACAGGGAATTGAGGCCAAAGTTATGGTCAATTACAGGAGTTTGCCTGGTAATAGAAGCCACATTAAACTTGGAAGGATGATGAAGGGGTCTTATATCTTGTTGGTAGAAACAGTCCTGTAGGTGTAAGTGCGTCAGGCTGCAGCCACGCCGTTTCCACTGATGGTATCACTCTGGCTTTGGGCAAACATGAACTGTGTCACAGCAGGAGAGAGCGCAAGGGAGAGAGAGAGAGATTTCCTCTGTGTGTGTTTGGCATCAAAACGACTAAGATTCCTCTGTTCCCCTCTGCTCCTTGTTTTTGTTCCTCAGGTCAGTTTTCCCTCTCCCACACTCATGCCTCTCTGGGATTGTCTCTACAATCATACATTTACACAACATTGAGCATCAACAGACCAATTAGAACCATTAATCATATTTCAATGAGATTTGGGATTTTTCTCAGCATTGTCTATTTTCCAAATTTCCTCCAGTTCCACCTCTCTTTCAGCGTGTGTAATTAGGAGGACCTAGTGAGATGTTGTAAAAACAGGCTCCTGGTCAGGATTTCTGCAGGACTGACTCCCGCCAGAAGTACAGTGGAGCGGTTGTTCCTGCCCTGACCTGGGATTCACGCCTCACCCAGGAGAGAGAGACTCACGCAAAGGAGGGCGCTTTGTAAAAACATTTTGGTCCTGTAAAATGTTGAAAACATCTCCCTTTAAAGAACCCTGTCTCCACACACAGGTCCTGGGGGTCAGTGGCCTTGGGGCTCCTCTCTTTTCCCCTCTCTCCCTGAACCAGTTACTCTTTTCTAGATGATTCAGTTAAACCAACAAAGCAGCCCCCCCCCTTTCCCCCGCGGGACATGGCTGTCTTTATCGTATGACCACTCTTCAGAGTGAATGTTTAGTCTGTCAACTCTAACCAGGATAGAGGGGAAATGTAAATTATATTTTAGAAACACAGATTGTGAAAGCGTTGACTATTATGTTATAAGTCAGCGCTGACAAGCGAATACGTAAATGTTTGCCTAGCTTGACTGTTTTGTGTTTTAGGTTCGCTAATATGTTTTATTACTTATGGCAGTCAGAGTTTGAGGCAAAGCGGATTCAGCCGCGAGGAAACAGTAAAGATTCCAGATGAGTGAGTTCACGCTGAGTATATGTGAGTAGGCATACATCACATTTCCATGGAAATGGTCTGCCGTGGTAGGCACAAGACAAAGCCTGCACGTCCATACTGTATAAACACCCTGCTCATACCTTATAAGCTTTTCCCTATGGGCAAACAGTGGTGAGTTCTATTGGATTTGACAGAGATTACAGTATCATAAGAGCCTTTTATAGTAACAGTGGAGCTCTCATACAAAGAGCATTGTAAATCTATGCATGATGTCTGTCACAGGTAGGTTATTAGCTACCTCTGGCATGGTCAGTGCACAGCTGGACAAACACACACACACACCCACTCTCTATGCCCATGTTGTGCCATCGTGGTAGGCCCAGGGGATCAGACCTTGTGTAATCACTCAGCCCGGCCCCACGACAGTTCTCCAAGCAAACAGGGATTATTAAGAGGATCACAGGGGTTTCTCTGTACTCTTTAATCCAATAATTGGGTTCAGATTCAAGCCAGTGATCTGGGCCTCACAACAGTAGAATGAACCTTTCATGACAATGGCCGCCTGAGCCCGCTGTCACTCACAATTCTCAATGTACTCCTTGGAATTCAGAGACTCCAATGTGTAATTCTTTAAGAGTGGTGAGCTGTGAACACAAACAATGTCCCCTTTCTGCCCTCACTCCAGCACTCCAGTATTTTATAGTTGTCTTTTATCATTCAGTTATATGTATTACTCCCCCTCCCTCCTTTTCTTGTCAAAGTCCTCCCCATCTGTCTATATAGTTGTACTCTCTCTTCGTTTCTCAGTTTCCCTTCCTTTGTAAATTCTACCTCACTACCTCGGTCTTCGTTTCATCCATAATCATGAAGACCACAATGAAATACATTTTCTAAACTTTTATGTGGATTCTCATTCGTTGTGATGTTGGCCAAGGTTTTTTCCATATCATACAATTAACCTCTCATGTGACGCTTTAATGTACAGCCTCGAATAAATCACTTGATCCCTTTCTCCCTTTCTCCCCACTCTCTTTCTGTGCCTTTCTCCCTGTCTCTCCCTCACAGGAGGTTGGTGGCACCTTAATTGGGGAGGACAGGCTCGTGGTAATGGCTGGAGCGGAATTATGCCATTCCATTCGCTCTGTTCCATCCATTATTATGAGACGTCCTCCCCTCATCAGCCTCCACTGGTCCCTGTACCAGCTCCTCCCGCTGGTCCCCGGTCCTCCTGCAGGACCTAGATGGTACGTCTCCAGCCCCACTTCCCCCTCTGCATGAGGTCATCCTCCATTTGGCAGCATAAGCAGAGTGAGCAGGAAGTAATGGGAAAACACAGTTAGCAAAACAGCAATAGAGAATGCAAGCTAGAATCAATTTTAAGGATAGGAGATGAGTCCTTAACCAGCTCAGGCATGGTGAAGGGTGTGGGAGGCGAGAGTTTGTTAGTCTTGGAAACTGTCCTAAAACTGTATCCTATCACTCCACACCAACCTCTTGCCCTAACAAGCCTAATCTCTGTGTTTGGGCTGCAGCCATGGAAACTAGAGGGTGATCTGGTGGTCTAATCCAGTGAGGTCAACCCCAAGTCTATGGGTCAACCCGGTCAGGTCAAACCATAACCAGCAGGACGTCTAAATGGACAGAATCAATCTAGTTTTCCACTGTTTTCATTACAATGCCAGATGGAAGTTTGTTATCAATTTGCCTCACAGGGTCACTAGATGAGATCCTGAATTTGTATTAGGAGGAAAGTACTAAGATCTTTTGTTTATGGGACTCCCATTCAGCATTTCAAAAGATGAGGGGAGGGCTATGATGCTTAATTACTTTGAGTGCGGTTATTTTGATGCAACTTCTATTCCATTATGTTAAAATCTGCATCTATTAAACTAAACGAAGCTAAGCCAAACTATGACCACATCTTTCATGGCTTGGCAATAAAATGCACCTCGTTCCACAGTGCTAGCAACTGTGTACATAACACAGCACTTTCCCCCATACAGATATGTATTTTCCCTGTCACAGTAGCGTCATGATAAAAAAAAAACTAACTACAACAGTCTCGCATTGCTCAGTGACATAAGTTTTTCTTCCTAAAAACAGGCTTTAGGCATGAGCTGCAGTTGCAGACTGTAAAACTGGTCTTTGAATCTTTCTGTATAGCAACTGTCCCTCCCTAGAAAGCCATGCCATCCGATTTTGAATAGTACAAGTCCTCCTTTGTTTCAATGATCTGAATTCATAATGACAGACATCATTCTGGGGTATGTCTTCAAGGAATCCTGCCAAAGCATTCAGCAAACAGAGATTCAAGCACAGTTGGCATGTCTAGATTCTCACCATGGAGGACAATAAGCATATACCAGCTTGTTCATGGTGGAGTGCTATTTCAATGTGAGTTTAGCGAGTGCTGAGTGATACCAAGGATAATCCAGAAGTGCCTTTTAGACATGAACTGCTACTGTAGCTCAAGAGCTTTTTGAGCCATGCAGATGTAGTTTCAGATATGCTAGTCATCTGCAGGCACTTGAAACCTCTGTATCATGATTAGGTAGACAGTTTTATTTCCTGTGCTAACCTTTCTATCCTATCTCCTCTTCCCTCTGCCCAATGTGTCATGCTGCATATTGGAAAATAATCAAACAAGTTGTCATTAAATCACAACATGTAGAGGAGACCGGGGTTGGTTGTCACACTTCTTACTAATTAGTGTATTTCTCAGCACCAGTACAGTATATTGTACATGGACATTTTCAATATCAGGAGAAATATTGGGTTGAAATGGGGATAGTTTTTACCCTCATATCTTATTCCAACATGGAGTTATAAGCCATTAAACACAGCTATTAAACACATCCTGGGGTTGGTTGTCACACAATTTGTTTTTCAGCAACAATTTAAACAATTTACAATGTTTTAGAAAAAGTAAAGCCTTTATTTATTGAACAATATTGCTATCTAACATAATAATAAAGCATTTCTATCTAACATAAATACAAAAATAAAATAATACATTTAACGTAGTTGAATATTTGATTTGACATTGTAGTTCTTCCGCCACTCAAATCAAATCCAATTGTATTGGTCACGTACACATATTTAGCAGATGTTATTGCGGGTGTAGCGAAATGCTTGTGTTCCTAACTCCAACAGTGCAGTAGCATCTAACATTGCAGTAGTATCTAAAAAGGATTCACAACAATACACACAAATTTAAAAGTAAAATCATTTAATTAAGAAATATATACAGATTGGATTGAGCAATGTCGGAGTGGCTTTGACTAAAATACAGCAGAATAGAATACAGTATATACATATGAGATGAGTAAGGCAGTATGTAAACATTATTTAAACATTATTAAAGTGACTAGTGTTCTATTATTAAAGTGGCCAGTGATTCCAAGTCTATGTAAATAGGGCAGCAGCCTCTAAGGTGCAGGGATGCGTAACCGGGTGGAAGCTGGCTAATGATGGCTATTTAACAAATCAAATCGTCATATCAATGCTTAATAAAAACCAACAACAGTAACCATCTGATATTTGGATGAACATTTTATGTATTGATAGGGTGAAAAAAACACTTTTTCTTTTGTTGAAAAGAAGGAATGCTTTTCCCAAACAGGAACAGGTGTGTGTGTGAGTGTGTGTGAATGTTGTTGACTCTCAGTCTGAGTCGCGTGATTCACCGTTTTGACAAGCAGGTCAGAACCAATCATAGATGTTAATGTTTTACAAGTTTGGACAACACAGTACAGTACAGTAGAGGACAGCAGAGTACATTAGAGTACAGAACGGTACAGTAGAGTACAGAATGGTCCAGTAGAGTACAGTAGAGTACAGAACGGTACAGTAGAGTACAGTACAATACAGAACGGTACAGTAGAGTACAGAATGGTCCAGTAGAGTACAGTAGAGTACAGAACGGTACAGTAGAGTACAGTAGAGTACAGAACAGTACAGTAGAGTACAGTAGAGTACAGAACAGCACAGTGGAGTACAGCATAGTAGAGCACAGCAGAGTACAGTAGAGTACAGAACGGTAAAGTAGAGTACAGAATGGTCCAGTAGAGTACAGTAGAGTACAGAACGGTACAGTAGAGTACAGTAGAGTACAGAACGGTACAGTAGAGTACAGTAGAGTACAGCACAGTGGAGTACAGCATAGTAGAGCACAGCAGAGTACAGTAGAGTACAGAACGGTAAAGTAGAGTTCAGTACAGTAGAGTGCAGTAGAGTACAGAACGGTAAAGTAGAGTTCAGTACAGTAGAATACAGTAGAGTACAGTAGGATACAACACAGTAGGGTAGAGTAAGCCTACATAGGCTGCTTTTCAACTATAACACCAATGTTACATTAGTGTGTACAGTACACCCTTATGTTATACTAGGGTTTCCATAGCTAGGGCAGACAGTGAGGACTTGTGAAGAGCAGAATCAATAACCTTTGCATAATCAAAACAATTGCTTTGTGTGAAGGTGTTAAGGTTTACAGTCAGTCATCGTTATGTAAATTGTTTTGGAAAAAACACTGGGGTGAATCCTATATTGAAATGCACCAAAAATGTAGTGTATTATATCCTACTGTACTCTACTGAATTAAACTCAACTGTACTATACTGTACTGTACTCTACTCTACTGAATTAAACTAAACTGTACTGTACTCTACTGAATTAAACTCTACTGTCCTGTTCTCTACTTTGCTCTACTGTACTATACTGAATTCAATGGTACTGTGCTGCACTGCACTGCACTGCACTGCACTGCACTGCACTGCACTCTAATATACTGTATTCTACTCTACTCTACTGAATTAAACGCAACTGTACTGTACTCTGCTTTGCTCTACTAAATTAAACTGTACTGGACTGTACTGTGCTATCCAAACTTCTTTTCGATGTCATTTAGCTTACTGGGTATATTGTTACAATGGGGATGGTTAACAGATTGTGACAAGCAACCCCAACATCAATTTGACAGCCCCCCCCCCCCCCCCCCCCTCCTCCCAATGCTAATTAAGATGCTAGTTACCACATGGTTTGACCTAGGAACTCACAAGTAGGCTTTAAATAAAGCTTTCCCTTTCCTCTTTCTAATTAAAATAATCATTTATGGATACAGCCATCATACAACTATTTAGAAATATATAAAGTGAAAAGAATATAATGTGAAAATGTGTTTTTAGAATTTTTTGCAAACAGAAATATCTAATTCACATAAGTATTTACACACCTGAATCAATACATGTTAGAATCACCTTTGGCAGTGATTACAGTTGTTAGTCTTTCTGGGTAAGACTCTAAGAGCTTTGCACACCTGGATTGTACAACATTTGCACATTATTATTTTAAAAAATCTTCAAGCTAGGTCAAGTTGGTTGTTGATCATTGCTAGACAAGTAAATTTCTTTGCCACATTTTTTTTACAGTTTTACTTTAGTGCCTTATTGCAAATAAAAAGGCATGATTTGGAGAATTTCTTTATTTGTTCTTTTCACTTTGTAATTTAGGTTAGTATTGTGGAGTAACTACAATGTTGCTGATCAATCCTCAATTTCCTCCTATTATAGCCATTACACTCTATAACTGTTTTAAAGTCCCCATTGGCATCATGCTGAAATCCCTGAGCGGTTTCCTTCCTCTCCGGCAACTGAGTTAGGTAGGACGCATATATCTTTGTAATGACCGGGTGTATTGATACACCATCCAAAGTGTAATAAATAACTTCACCATGCTCAAAGGGATATTCAATGTCTGCTTTTTTATTTTTACCCATCAACAAATAGGTGCCCTTCTTGGCGAGGCATTGGAAAACCTCCCTGGTCTTTGTGGTCATTTTATGTGTGGGGTACAGCGATGAAGTAGTCATTCAAAAACACAGAGTGAGTCCATGCAAACTTAATATGTGACTTGTTTACTCCTGAACTTATTTAGGCTTGCCATAACAAAGTGGTTGAATACTTATTGACTCAGCGTTTCATTTTGAATTAATTTGTAAACATTTCTAAAAACATAATTCCACTTTCACATTATGAGGTATTGTGTGGAAGCCAGTGAACATTATTAAATCCATTTTAATTTCAGGATGTGACACAACAAAATGTGAAAAAAGTCAAGAGGTGTGAATACTTTCCGAAGGCACTGTATATTGCAGAGAGTGTTATTGAGAAGCTTAGCTCCCTTGTCTTCATCCTCAAACCTGCACATGTCCCTATGAGTAAGAAGTTCAGGCAGACATGCCTCAATGGATGTGGTGTGGTTTTTCCCTTCAAGGCTCGGAGAGCACAGCGTACCAGCACACCTGTCTTTCAGCACATACACACTACAGAGCTATGAGCCTGGCAGAGGGTAGCACCTGAGTCCTCAATGGAATGTCCTGGAATGTTATCAGCCCCCCCTCCGCTCTCCCCTCTCCGGAGGCACTCCCACCTGAACAATGGAGGTTGCCAGGTAACCGAACAGTCTCGATGACAGGCAGATCATCTAGTGACCACACACTGGAACTCATGTGGGGTGAGAGGGGAAATATGTGTGTGTACTTCAACTCACCTTTCACTCCCAATTAGTTCCACAATACAGTGAGGGAAGACTTTAGGAAGAAATACAAGTCATGCAGAAACCCCCTCTATTTCAATTCAACTCAAGGGGCTTTATTGGCATGGAAAACATATGTTGCCAAAGCAAGTGAAATGGATAAACAAAAGTGAAATAAACAATAAAAGGTGACACTCACACAAATACTACACTCACAATATTACACTCTCTCTCTGTGTGTGTGTGTGTTCAATGGAGACACTCCAAACCCAAATCTGGCAAACAGAGATAAGACGATTGCTGCCAGACCATTGGGTCCTATCTGCAGCTGTAGATCTAATCAGCTCTGCTCCGCAGCCCCCAACCAGAGATAATCAACTGACATTAATCACACGAGGGAAAACAACCAGCAGTCAGCGTAACATCTCTGAAGCTCCGTAACAAGACATTTCCTCTGCAACACTCTAAACCACTAGGCTGGGGAATAAAAAGAAATATAACAGGCCCAGTTTCAGTCAATCACTCTGCACAAGCCCTCGACACACCCTATCCTACTTACCCTGTTACATTTCTCTTCTGACGTCAGTAAGACAGATTAAACTTTCCAACAATGGATGAACAAACTATCAGTGGATGAACGCTTGTGTTTAACTATTACTGAGATCTCAAATGCAAGTGGAATTCTTTCTTTTTCAACATCTCTGCCAGAGATCTGGATTTGAGGGATTTCATGGTTCTCCTAGTCTCTGACAGAACTGTGCAAGTGAATGAGGAGCTGAGTGAAGAGGAGGGAGGGATGGCACAGGGAAGTATTCATGTTTATCAGAAAAGGGATGGAGTGAGGGAAAAAATAGAAAGAATGGGAATGTGGCTTCTTTTCCTGCAGCATTCTTTCCCTCATCAGGAATTCACTGAGGTTTTGGCAGGCAGACTTTTTTATTAAGTTTCTTTCCTCTTGACTTGGGAAGGACTAGGCAGCCTGTTCTGGTCCCCGGGCCCTAAAACAGTGGATGTGTAGACGGATGGGGCTTTAAAGCAATCAGAGACCTCAAAGAAAGGCGAGCCTCTCCGAAGCCCACGCTTAATCCTTTAAACACCACGTATCGGATGGAAACAAAGCACTCCCTCACTCCCAGTGTCAGAAACAGGCCTCCGATCTAAGCCACTTACCGTGTGGCAGAGAAAGCCATGGAACTCATTTCAGAGGAGCATAATACTTTCACTGCTGCTCCGCCATGGGCTTGACTTGTGTTTTTGTTCCCTGGAGGGAGATGAGGCAACAGCAGGCCTAATGGGATTCCAGCAGGCCTTATCTCTGATCCATTAACTTATTGAAGCTATTGTTGTGACCAGATTTTAATCCATCGCGGATTGAGGTCTATAAATCCAACCGATGGGAGGTGGCTCGGATATTTACGGTTCCAAATATCTCAATCAGCCACACATCATCCCTGTGACAAAACACTGCAACAACAATTGTTTAATTGCAAACTAACCTGGTGGTATCAATAGCCAACTGACAGACCTCCCAAGAGGATCAGCGCCAGCAAGAATGGGCTGATCACGAAAGCGTTGCTAATGCCTGTCTGTTTATAATAAGACCAAAAACACCACATACAGTGCTTATGAAAACGTAGAAAAACATCAGCCTCATCTCCGACAGCAGGAATCTATTTGGGAGGAGCTTAGAAAATCAAAAGGCTGTTGGGGTTAGTGATAGCGATTCTGTACCAGCAACAAAAGAAACACATCATATACATGTCTCAATCTGTGTAACTATGAAACAATTGCAGTGTGTGTGTGTGTGTGTGTGTGTGTGTGTGTGTGTGTGTGTGTGTGTGTGTGTGTGTGTGTGTGTGTGTGTGTGTGTGTGTGTGTGTGTGTGTGTGTGTGTGTGTGTGTGTGTGTGTGTGTGTGTGTGTGTGTGTGTGTGTGTGTGTGTGTGTGTGTGTGTGTGTGTGTGTGTGTGTGTGTGTGTGTGTGTGTGTGTGTGTGTGTGTGTGTGTGTGTGTGCGCGCGCGCGTGTGTGTGTGCGTGTGTGTGGGGGGGGTTGGTGTGTGTGTGTGTGTGTGTGTGTGTGTGGGGGGGGGGGTGTGTGTGTGTGTGTGTGTGTGTGTGTGTGTGTGTGTGTGTGTGTGTGTGTGTGTGTGTGTGTGTGTGTGTGTGTGTGTGTGTGTGTGTGTGTGTGTGTGTGTGTGTGTGTGTGTGGGGGGGGGTTGTGCTTTCGGGTTTCTATACACTTAAATGTGATGGATTTAAAGACAGCTTATTCTCCAAATTCAGCTGTCCCATTTCCCTCACATCCGGAGGCTGCTGCCTTTCAAATAGTCCCAACAGAGGGAGAAGAAGAAAGTAGAGAGGGAGCGGATGAGAGAGAGAAAAGATAATGGGAGAGGAGTTAGATAGTGTTCTGGATGTGACCACCACACAGCTACATTCAGAGCCATACAGAGCCTGAAGCTATTCAAGTATTCACACACTTGACAGACGACGAGCAGAAGATCCGAGAGGTAACACTCGTCTGTGATTATTACTATGAGAGGGACTGGCGAACAGAGCTGCAGGCCCAAGGCCAGGCCAAGGACCAAGACAGGCGGGCTGGGCTGCAGCTGTGTGTCTCTGTGTTGAAGTTCAACCTCCATTCAGCCCTCCATTCGCTTGGCTCTTCCACATCAAATATGCTCTTATTCAACAGAGATCTGGGCTCACTGACACTTGGATGGGAATTCACTTGGATTATCCACACTAACAAACGCGCCAATTTAAGCATACACTCTCTCTCTTTATTGCTCGCTCTCGCTCTCTCTCTCTCTCACTCACGCAATGTTAATAGCGAGGCATTTGTGAGTTTTAATAGCATTTGTGAAACAGAGTGGGTCTGTCCGGCACCTTAGGGACAGATGGAGAGGATAAATCATGTGTATAAGAAGGCGTTGAATCACATTGGCCTGCAGGGTCCCAGGCAGCATGACAGAGGTCTGCAGACTGCAGCCACAGACCTCCTCCAGGACTCAGTCTGCTTAACCTGCAGCCAGAGGCCAAATCCGAACCAGCTGCCATATAATATGCAACAGTTCCTATAAGTGACCCACAACAATCAATTCAGTTCTGAATCACTTCTTCAACTTTCCTTGAGAACCCAGCTTCCATGCAGATGTGCATCATTTCTATTTTCCTATGCTATTTTCCTATGCACATGTAGGTATGAGGTGTGAGTGAGTTACTTGACTTAAAAAAACTTGAAATATCATATTTACATACATATTCAGACCCTTTACTCAGTACTTTGTTGAAGTACCTTTGGCAATGATTACAGCCTCGAGTCTTCTTGGGTATGACGCTACAAGCTTGGCACACTTGTATTTGGGGAGTTTCTCCCATTCTTCTCTGCAGATTCTCTCAAGTAATGTCAGGTTGGACGGGGAGCGTTGCTGCACAGCTATTTTCCGGTCTCTCCAGAGATGTTCGATCAAGTTCTAGTCCAGGCTCTGGCTGGGTCAATCAAGGACATTCAGAGACTTGTCCCGAAGCCACTCCTGTGTTGTATTGGCTGTGTGCTTAGGGTCATTGTCCTGTTGGAAGGTGAACCTTCACCCTAGTCTGAGGCCCTGAGCGCACTGGAGCAGGTTTTCATCAATGATCTCTCTGTACTTTGCTCCGTTCATCTTTCCCTCGATCCTGACTAGTCTCCCAGTCCCTGCCGCTGAAAAACATCCCCACAGCATGATGCTGCCACCACCATGCGTCACCGTAGGGATGGTGGCAGGTTTCCTCCAGACGTGACGACATTCAGGCCAAAGAGCTCAATCTCGGTTTCATCAGACCTGAGAATCTTGTTTCTCATGGTCAGAGTCCTTTAGATGCCTCTTGGCAAACTCCAAGCGGGCTGTCATGTGCCTTTTACTGAGGAGTGGCTTCCGTCTGGCCACTCTACCATAAAGGTGGAGTGCTGCAGAGATGGTTGTCCTTCTAGAGGGTTCTCCCATCTCCACAGAGGAGCTCTGGAGCTCTGTCAGTGACCATCGGGTTCTTGGTCACTTCCCTGACCAAGGCCCTTCTCCCCCGATTGCTCAGTTTGGCCGGGCGGCCAGCTCTATGGGGAGTCTTGGTGGTTCCAAACATATTACATTTAAGAATGATGGAGGCCACTGTGTTCTTGGGGACCTTCAATGCTGCAGAAATGTTCTGATATCCTTCCCCAGATCTGTGCCTCGACACAATCCTGTCTCGGAGCTCTACGGACAATTGCTTCAACCTCATGGCTTGGTTTTTGCTCTGACATGCACTGCCAACTGTGGGACCTTATATAGACAGGTGTGTGCCTTTCCAAATCATGTTCAATCAATTGAATTTATCACAGGTGAACTCCAATCAAGTTGTAGAAACATCTCAAGGATGATCAATGGAAACAGGATTCCTCTGAGTTAAATTTTGAGTCTCATAGCAAAATGTCTGAATACGGATTATTATTATTTTTTATATATACATTCGCAACAATTTCTAAAAACCTGTTTTCGCTTTGTCATTATGGGATATTGTGTGTAGATTGATGAGGATTTTTTTTATTTAATCCATTTTAGAATAAAGCTGTAACGTAACAAAATGTTGAAAAAGTCAAGAGCTCTGAATACTTTCCGAATGCACTGTATATATAAAAGTATGTGGACACTTCTTCAAATTAGTGGATTCAGCTATTTCAGCCACAACCGTTGCTGACAGGTGTATAAAATTGAGCACGCAGCCATGCAATCTCCATACACAAACATTGGCAGTAGAATGACCTTACTGAAGAGCTCAGTGACTTTCAAAGTGGCACCGTCATAGGATGCCACCTTTCCAACAAGTCAGTTCATCAAATGTCTGCCCTGCTAGAGCTGCCCCGGTCAGCTGTAAGTGCTGTTATTGTGAAGTGGAAACGTCTAGGAGCAACAAAGGCTCAGCCGCGATGTGGTAGGCCACACAAGCTCACTGAACGGGACCGTCGAGTGCTGAAGCGCATAGCACGTCAGTCCTCGGTTGCAACACTCGCTACTAAGTTCCAAACTGCCTCTGGAATCAACGTCAGCACAGTAACTGTTTGTCAGGAGCTTCATGAAATGGGTTTCCATGGCTGAGCAGCCGCATATAAACCTAAGATCACCATACGCATTACCAAGCGTTGGCTGGAGTGGTGTAAAGCTCGCCGCCATTGGACTCTGGAGCAGTGGAAACGCGTTCTCTGGAGTGATGAATCACGCTTCACCATCTGGCAGTCCGACAGACTAATCTGGATTTGGTGGATGCTAAGCGTATACTACCTGTCCCAATGCATAGTGTCTTTTATAGCTAGGGCTAGGCCCCTTAGTTCCAGTGAAGGGTAATCTTAACGCTACAGCATACAATGACATTCTAGACGATTCTGTGCTTCCAACTTTGTGGCAACAGTTTGGGGAAGGCTACAATGCCCCTGTGCACAAAGCGAGGTCCATACAAAAATGGTTTGTCGAGATCCGTGTGGAAGAACTTGACTGGCCTGTAAAAATCCTTGACCTCAACTCCACCGAACACCTTTGGGATGAATTGGAACGCCAACTGCGAGCCAGGCCTAATCCCAACATCAGTGCCTGACCTCACTAATGCTCTTGTGGCTGAATGGAAGCAAGTCCCCGCAGCAATATTGCAACATCTGGTGGAAAGCCTTCCCAGAAGAGAGGAGGCTGTTAAAGCAGCAAAGGGGGGACCGACTCCATATTAATGGCAATGCTTTTGGAATGAGATGTTCAACGAGCAGGTGTCCACAGACTTTTTTCATGTAAGTGTATGTGCCCGAGTCTTGGCAGCAAGTACAGTGACTGTCTGCTTTAAATAGTGTTGGTTCACCAGCTCCACCATGTCTCAGACAACGTTTAACTCAGAGTTTTACTCCCCAGGGATTCACAGATGCCCTCTCACACACAACAAACACTCGGAGAGCACACAAAATGGTCATGGATCCGAGTCCTCCCTCGCTCTCTCAGGCTCCATAAACTGAGACCTGGGAAGAAAATAAAACACGATATAAAACTGCTGACAATAAATAATAGACTCTACAGCTCTGCAAAACAATAGAGTCAATGTGACCTTTATTTGCTGCTGCTCTCAGCACCACCGGATCCTGATTCCCTGCACCCGCTGCCACTGCTGGCTTCCCAGTCTCCGAGGCCCAGCTGGACAGAACCCTCAGACAGACTGACAGACACCAGAGGTATGAACACTCACTGCTAGTTCACATGGAGGTGAATAGCTACGGCTTCACAGAATATAATATAGTTCAAATTGAAGTACTCAAACAAAAATGCTTCATCAAATCCATCTGTTGATGTCGTAAATAAAACAAAGTAGAAGGATGTAAACGAAGAGACTGGTTGGAGAGAGAGCATCAAGCGGAAAAACAAATAGCTCTGGAGTAAACAGTACATGGGACAAGCAACAAGCAAGAGGGAGTGTTATGTTGTGGTGCTGGAAGGAGGGATGGCTGAATTCTTTGTTGTTGCTGTTTCTATTCATGAGTCGCCCAGACTTCATGTGACAGACATATGGGCCTCGTGCTGAGCCATGGAGACCCAAGTCCCTGAATCATCCTTCTTCAACCCAGACCCAGGCACAGAGAATCAGCATAGCACACAGATGAAGAATAGAGACCAAACACTCAGGGATCCTGCACAGTGTCGTCTCCCTTTACTCGGCAATGAGATGCAGCATGCTCTCAGCACTGTTCTGTCTCTATCACTTTCCCTCCCCTGATCCTCACCTCTCCAACTCTCTCTTTTTCTCACTCTGTTCTCTTTTGGGACTCTTTCCATCCTCTACCCTTTCACTTTCTTTATTTTTTCTCCAAGTGGTGTTTTTCCCCCTTTTCTTTGGCTGTAACACAAGGAAACTGCAGAGGACATCCAACAATGCAACACAGGACTTTAGTGAATGCGGGTGGATTTAAGTAACGTCTAACCTTGTCCTTTAACCCTCTGGCTCCCTACACTCCCTCATTTGATACCCTCTGATGGAGGTGCTGAGGTGTCAGATTCAGCTAGGCCAAGGTTAGGCCGGCCCACGTCTTCACTCTGTGTTAACCCTATGCAATCAATACAGTCAGAGTCACTGCAAAGTCAGATCACACACAACCTGCTGGCAGTGCTGGTCTCATGGAACCGGACTGATCCGGTCCAGACCAATCCATTGTGGATCCATAAGGGTTCATCAGTGGACTCAAGTCGATCCCCATACATTGTATGTTGGATGGGAATCCCATATAAAACGAACAGGTGGAGTTTGGCTCACCTGTACTCTCATCGTAGTTTGGAGTTCGGTGATACAACATAATCAATAGTATCATAATGCCTACAGCAGACCATGCAGCCCAGCTGTATCCATGCAGAGCTGTGGTGTGCGAGGGGCCAGCTATTTAAATCCCCATCACCATTGGGAATCCTACCAAGAGAGCCCATTAGTGGGGATAAGAGCAGTAATTTAGTGTAGAATGGCAGGGTTGGGCAATGGGCAGACCTCCGGATCATACCACCAGCTGACAGTGAACTTCTTATGATCTCTCACCACCTACTGTAATGCACTGCAATGTGCTGCTAGATGCCTTAATGAACCACACCCACATCAAAAAATACTATAGTATAGTATGGTATAAATACTATAGTATTCACTGTAGTGTTTTTGCAGACTTTATTTGGCACAAACATTACAGTGAATACTGTACTATTTACTGTAGTATTTACTGTAGTATTCTACAGTATACAACAACATGCTATAGTAGGTACTACACGTGATCAAGGGATACAACAGTGTATAGTATAGTATACTACATTTCACTATAGAATTCTATAGTAAGTACTCTCGTATTATATAGTAAACTGTAGTATTTTTTCATGTGGGTATACAGCAACAAGAAGCCCAATAAAGGCAATCAATGAAATACAGCACCAATGTTTGCAGATACTGTGGAAACACGTATAAATGTATAAAGACAAGCATTTCATTACGCACTTTCTCACACACACAGCACAGGCTCACATTTTCAATTGGAAACGCTCTGAAATACTCACGCAAACTGGGATTAGTTGGTTGGAATGATGTCACAGAGCACTTTGGCCAGGAGGTTTGATTCCAGTTTCATACAGCCCAGTTGAATCTCACGGCACCACTGTGTAGGTCAGTGAATGACGAGATGTGTTAAAGGAATGGGCACACGTCCAGATTAGGTCACCTCTCCTCCCCTTCTGGTCCAGTGATCCAAAACACAAATAGACACAGACACTAAACTTCAAACAAACAACTCCTTACTAATACTTATCTTTCTGGTGCCTCGGGAGTTGACTGTCTGAGCCACTGAGGAGATGCAGAAACCAGAGCCACCCATTCATAAATCATCATCATCATCATCCCCATCATCATCACCATCATGGAAGAAAAACAGAGAGATGAGAAAATGCAAACATGAACCAAATGGAATTCATTAAAGATACATATTCATGACCGCAGACCAGAGATGTAACGCATGTCATCTGATCAAAGCCTGAGAGAAATATGATTAATCATTTGTCAGAAGTAAACAATGTTCTTTTTGTGGTAATATTTATGTAAACCAATGACAACAGCTGTCAGAATAATATTTATGTAAACAGCTGTCAGGATATCTATACTGAATCTATATCCTTGTCACTATATTTAAAGATCATGTCTGTTTGGTGGCACAGAGCAGACAAATCAGATAGATTTACAATATGTGGTTTATTAAAACTGATAAACTGTTTTGATAAACCAAAATAACTCAATGTGCATGACTAAAGTGTAATCAAACACAAAGATAACAACATTTAATCACTTTACATGACCTGTTTGATGGCTTAGAAGTAGCTGATTCTGAACCATTCTGAAAGGCATGTAGTTACCAAGTTTTGGCACAGTTTATCTTTGTATAATTTCTTTGGTATGTTTTTCTTCCTAGCTTATTTTTTCTCATTTTATTTCAAGGGAAGCCACACTAAGAGTTTGGATAGAAACCAGTCCCATAAAGTGACCACTCGCCCTGCTCTAACAATGAGCACATACAGAGCCAAGCCAAATAATCCAAACAAATCTATGGCAAAATGTTACTGTAGAAAAACATCAACTGGCCCTATATTCACACATCATCTTTGAGCTATTTGTATTGTGATCTGCAGCCCCTAGAGGACTCTGCCTTGGCAGAGATTACTATTCCATCGAATATGATTACTAATACCACTGCTAAAAGTCAACATCAGGGCTAATTTATTATCCTCAGCAGATCAACTCATCCAAAGAGGCTTGAATTGGCTCCTCTCCTTGGCTTCATTTATACTTTCCTATGCAGTGTGTATTTTGTGTGTGTGTGTGTGTGTGGGGGGTGGGGGGGCTTACTCTCAATGGGATGGATGTTAGACTATTATTATTAAGCTGGTTGGGGTACCAGACTAAGAAGACAATCCCTAAAGGCAGAGTAAAGGAATTTCATTTAAGAGCATGTTTACCAGTGCAGTACATAAGCAGGACCTAATGATGTGATCTGAGATGATCTAAATGTATGTTGTTGGGTTTGAGGCAGCAGGACAGGATAAGAGGTAGAAAAACAAGAGGCCAATGAGGGGATAGACTGAGCATGAGCGACCATGAGATTGTGACAGAAGAGACCGCAAGGAGGCAGCCTTACATAATGGTTTATAATTAAGCAATAAGGCCCGAGTGGGGGGTGGTGGTACATGGCCAATATATCACGGCTATGGGCTGTTCTTAAGGACAACGCAATGCGGAGTGCCCGGATACAGCCCTTAGCCTTGGTATATTGGCCATATACCCCCCCCCCCCCCTCCCCCCTATTGCTATTATAAAGTGGTCACCAACATAGTTAGAACAGTAAAAAGTCATGTTTTGTCATATACGTGGTATATGGTCTGATATACCACGGCTGTCAGCAAATCAGCATTCAGGGCTCGAACCACCCAGTTTATAACTATGGTTGATTAATGGGTCTACCAACCTGTGGGACAACAGATTAAATCTCAGGATGCCTCAGGCGGGGCTCCCATCCTCAGTCCTGTTCTCCTTTGACTATTCCCTCTTTCTTACGCCTTTATTCTCCACTTCTGTCATTTCCACCCGGTCGCCCCTGCTCTGTGAGGTACAGAATTTACAGTTGAAGTCAGAAGCTTACATACACTTAGGTTGGAGTCATTAAAACTCGTTTTTCAACCACTCCACAAATTTCTTGTTAACAAACTATAGTTTTGACAAGTCGGTTAGGACATCTACTTTGTGCATGACACAAGTCATTTTTCCAACAATTGTTTACAGACAGATTATTTCACTTATAATTCACTGTATCACAATTCCAGTGGGTCAGAAGTTTACATACACTAAGTTGACTGTGCCTTTAAACAGCTTGGAAAATTCCAGAAAATTATGTCATGGCTTTAGAAGCTTATGATAGGCTAATTGACATAATTTGAGTCAATTGGAGGTGTACCTGTGGATGTATTTCACGGCCATACCTTCAAACTCAGTGCCTCTTTGCTTGACATCATGGGAAAATCAAAAGAAATCAGCCAAGACCTCAGAAAAAAATTGTAGACCTCCACAAGTCTGGTTCATCCTTGGGAGCAATTTCCAAATGCCTGAAGGTACCACGTTCATCTGTACAAACAATAGTACGTAAGTATAAACACCATGGGACCCCGCAGCTCTCATACCGCTCAGTAAAGAGACGCGTTCTGTCTCCTAGAGATGAATGTACTTAAAACCTACTAAAAATTAGTCCAATATTGACATAACCTGAAAGGCCACTCAGCAAGGAAGAAGCCACTGCTTCAAAACCGCTATAAAAAAAAGCCAGACTACTAACTGCACATGGGGACAAATATTGTACGTTTTGGACAAATGTCCTCTGGTCTGATGAAACAAAAATAGAACTCTTTGGCCATAAAGACCATCGTTATGTTTGGAGGAAAAAGGGGGAGGCTTGCAAGCCGAAGAACACATTTACATTTTACATTTACATTTTAAGTCATTTAGCAGACGCTCTTATCCAGAGCGACTTACAAATTGGAAAGTTCATACATATTCATCCTGGTCCCCCCGTGGGGAATGAACCCACAACCCTGGCGTTGCAAGCGCCATGCTCTACCAACTGAGCCACACGGGACACGCTGTAAAAAACACCATCCCAACCGTGAAGCACGGGGGTGGCAGCATCATGTTGTGGGGGAGCTTTGCTGCAGGAGGGACTGGTGCACTATACAAAATAGATGGCATCATGTGGGAGGAAAATTATGTGGATATATTGAAGCAACATCTCAAGACATCAGTCAGGAAGTTAAAGCTTGGTTGCAAATGGATCTTCCAAATGGACAATGACCCCAAGTACACTTCCAGAGTTGTGGCAAAATGGCTTAAGGACAACAAAGTCAAGGTATTGGAGTGGCCATCACAAAGCCCTGACCTCAATCCTATCGAAGATTTGTGGGCAGAACTCAACAAGCGTGTGCGAGCAAGGAGGCCTACAAACCTGACTCAGTTACACCAGCTCTATCGGGAGGAATGGTCCAAAATTCACCCAACTTATTGTGGGAAGCTTGTGGAAGGCTACCTGAAACATTTGACCCAAGTTAAACAATTTTAAAGGCAATGCTACCAAATACTAATTGAGTGTATGTAAACTTCTGACCCACTGGGAATGTGATAAAATAAATAAAAGCTGAAATAAATCATTCTCTCTGCTACTATTCTGACATTTCACATTCTTAAAATAAAGTGGTGATCCTAACTGACCTAAGACAGGGACTTTTTTACCAGGATTAAATGTCAGGAATTGTGAAAAACTGAGTTTAAATGTATTTGGCTAAGGTGTATGTAAACTTCCGACTTCAACTGTATATTGTTGCCAAGCCCCCCCCACCCTGGCCTGCCCCCTTTTACAGTGGAATTTTATGAAGGGACAAGGGACCATCTGGTAAAATCCACTGCCAAATAAAAAATGGATGTCGCGAAACGATGCCCGGTGGTTGACTGGGTGGCTCCCTCCACAGTTCTACATTGGTGCCGCTACTTCTTGGCTGTGAAAACAGTAGGACTATGTTGATTGAAAGCCCCTTCCCTCTCCACATGCCAAGGCAAAGTCCACGTCGCGTCCTTGACTTCTGTCTAGTGTGGGTCCTTTCACGTGGAACGAATGGAGTCACATGAACTGGTGTCATTTTTCCAATTAGGAGAAGAGGGGATGACTGGAGAAGGGAGTGAAGAGAAGGAAAAGACTGCTTCAGTCAGTGTGTGAACACTCATTCACACCCAGCTGTGTGAGTTTAAGCCATGCGAGCATGTGTGTGGTGGATGTGTGTGTGTGTTTTCATACTGACCAACTGAACTCTTATAACTCCACCATGAGTGGGGTTCTGGTGCATAAAAAAAATGAGACGGAGGAATGCACACGCTGTAAAAAAATAGGCACAAGTGTACGTACACACTTTCACACAGACAGACAGCGACACACACCGAAACAACATTCTCACGCATCCCGTCTGGCTTTCTCCCACACTACAGTCTAACCAGGCTGTACAGAAAGGCTGACTGACTTAGAATGACAAGCTCAGACTCTGTGGTATCAGTAGCTTGTCCACAGTCTATGTGCTCAACTGTGTGTGTGTGTGTGCTTGTGTGCACTCACAGCTGGTTTTAATATAAGTGGGAATGACAAGGCAAGATGTATCTGCACCAGCCAGAAGCAGGAAGGGGGAAATGGATTCTGGTAGGCTTAAAGAACAGAGGAATTAAAAAATGTATAAACAGTAAGTCACAACTAGGTTTGCAAAGGGAGGGTATTTACTGGAAACGTTCAAATTTTACCGGTAAAGTACCGGAATTTGGTATCTTTCAAGGATTTTATGTAATCTATCACAAGACATCTAGTGGCCCTTTTGGGTACTTCAGATTATTAATGGCGTCTAATTATCTCTGACCCTCTATCTGGCCTTATCACAGGTAAAATATATGAAATAATTAAAGATGTTTTTTTATTGAATGACAAACCTGTAAAACATGATCCTAAATATAAACCATCAGCTTAGTGAATACCATTGGTGTTTAATATGAGGATTTCAGCATGAAATATCCTTTATATATATATATTTTCTCCCCCTTATTTTAGTATGTCAATGTGTATTTGTTGTCAATGTTTTGACATCAAACTGGTGGCAGTTGTGGAAAAAGTCAATTGTAAGAAGAGTTACAGAGTTCATTGAAAATAATTAGTGGTGTAAAGTACTTAAGTAAAAATACTTTAAAGTAGTACTTAAGTAATTTTTGGGGATATCTGTACTTTACTTTTCTATTTCTATTTTTTCCAACTTTTACTTTTACTTCACTACATTCCTAAAGAAAATAATGTAGTTTTTACTCCATACATTTTCCCTGACACCTAAGAGTACTCGTTACATTTTGACAGGAAAATGGTCCAATTCACACACTTATCAAGAGAACATCCCTGGTCATCCTTACTGCCTCTGATCTGGCAGACTCACTAAACACAAATGCTTTGTTTGTATAAATTATGTCTGAGTGTTGGAGTGTGCCCCTGGATATCCGTCAATAAAAAAAATATATAAGAAATTTGTGCAGTCTGGTTTGCTTATTATACGGAATTTGAAATGGTTTATACTTTTACTTTTGATACTTAAGTACATTTGAGCAGTTCCATTTACTTTTGATACTTAAGTATCCAAATACTTTTAGACTTTTACTCAAGTACTATTTGACTGGGTGACTTTCACTTTACTTGAGTAATTTTCTATAAATGTATCTTTACTTTTACTCAAGTATAACAATTGAGTACTTTTTTCCACCACTGTAAATAAGGCCATTGTTGACTAAATACTTTTTTCATTAATTAGGCTATTTTCTCTTGAACCATGTGGTCTATCTACTAGAAACTCATGGACAATGTGGACACAGATATAACCAATTAGTACTATATATTAAAACAGAAGATTCCAGTAACTTTGGTAAATTTCCGGTAGCGTTGCAACCTTAGTCACAACCCACTGCAAGTGCAGAGCCTCAGACATCTAATACTTTTATGATGTTCACACACCTATTACCCAGTGTCTGCAGAGGGCCTCTGAGAGAGAAAGGGAGGGGGGTGGGGGTGCAGGAGGAGGGAGTGTTTCTCACATAGAGCCCAAGATGAACAGAGGGAAAAAGAGTGACGGGTCTCCCAGGGCCTCAGAAATCCCTACAAAGACAGGCCTCCGCTCCGCCACATGCAGCCCCTCTCCCAGATCACTGCTTCCCTGCAGAGGAGAGTTCCCAGCCAAGGCCAGAGGAAGCTGGGTACGGCAGCTGGACTCCACCCCACCCCTGCCGATCACCACAGCAGCATAGCACACTGTACCCACAGACGGCCCAGCTGAACCATGTGTGGTTCTGTTACCCTTGGTCGCCAACCCTGGACTGGGGCCCACTCTAACACACTGGACAGACTGACCGCACGTGCCAATTCATGCAAGACCGCAAAGTTATTCATCCTGAAACAGTGGTATCTGTGTTTAGAGCAGTGATGCTTTCAACAGATGCTGCTTTCAGGTCAGAGTTGCTGGTTATCACCTCACAGTTGAGACCCCTTTGTTATGACCATCTCTCTCCTCTCTGTGTTGTTACTTCATCCACTGCCAGAGAGCTAAAAACTGACAGACAGAGAGACATGAGCAGATGCATGGAAGAACAAGTAGTTTGATTTAAAAGATTAAGAACAGCAGTAGGTTTTAGAATAAATCTGGGAGCTTGACAGCACTTTTCCTAAATTTTATTGCCAACGTCAACTGGAAACCTGGAGCTCTCTCAGCTATACATCACAACCAGGTTTTTGGAGAGAATAATAGGATCTCGACCAACTGTTTCAACTACATCACTACAGCATTTTATATGGGGTCTAATTCGCAGACAGAATCCAAGATGCCCAAACTTATTTCCAGCACCAAAGCTATCAGAATGTATTAAAATAGCAATTTTTTATTTAACAAAAATGTATTTAAACTTTATTTAATCTAGTGACTGATTACTACGCTTTAGTTATCCAAGTCCACATATGGTAATCCATCAAAATGACACTGATTCTTATCCATTGTTAAGGTAATTTATGTGATATTGGAGAGTAATATTGATCAGTCTACTACTTAACTACATTCATTGCAAAGAATCTCTGAATAATAGATAACGTCAGCCAACCATTATTACAGTCAGAGGAAAAGGTTATGTAACAGCCAACATCAAATAGTACATTTTGACCTTGGAGTATCACACACATGGAATTCTTATCGGTACAGGTGCTCCTGAGTGGCAAAGCGGTCTCAGGCACTGCATCTCAATGCAAGAGGCGTCACTACAGTCCCTGGTTCGAATCCAGGCTATATCACATCCGTCCGTGATTGGAAGTTCCATAGGGCGTCGCACAATTGGCCCATCGTCGTCCGGGTTTGGCTGGGGTAGGCCGTCATTGTTTTCTTAACTGACTTGCCTAGTTAATAAAAAAAATACAAGTATGGGACTCAACCAGGAGGTGTTGAACAGTGATAGCCCAGGGACTAGGATGAGAATGGAGGACCTACACAACACTGCCACCCAGCGGCCATCCATCTGCTCTGCTACTGACAAAGAACAGATCTGTCCCCTATATCGCAAGACACGACCTCTACAATGAAGAATGCATATTGTACAAGCAAAGTGTTTCACACTTTAAAACTTACAGAACATTTCTTTAAAGATGTTTTATTAATTTATAATACAAGCTTTAAGCAGACCACATTTCATTAGTATTATTTTTTTAAACATTTATTCATATTGAGCTACATTTCATAGCAGTGACATTGGTTGACGGACACTAACCAAAGGACACTCACTAAAAGGAAGGATTCACACTGTTTCCATGGAAACCACAGCCACCCAAGACCAATCTATCCTCCTACTCCACCACCTGCATCACTAACCTCCAGTGCTCACACACACACAAAACACACCGCTTTTAGGTTTTCGCAAACACACACCCATTACTCAAATACACAAACTGTCTCCATACACTCAAGTCATTTCCCCAACCCATCCACTCACACATACAACAGTCATGTAAAATTAATACGCAATTCCCACACACACTAACCCCTGGGACAAAAAGCATTCAATTAACAGGAGTCAGACATCAGCAACTGGACAAACAATATCAATACAAGATAAAAATTGACATTTTCCAATTGCAATATTAATGATATTACTGAATAATTCCACAATCAAAAAGGCAAACAAAAACAGACAGCATCCAAACAAAAAGGAGGTCAAATACCATCATCATCATCTCCTCCTATTTTCCAGAGGGGAATCCACTCCAAGGAATTGCTCCCTCTCATGCCTATAGCCCTAATGTCCTGTAGCTGGCCATGAAGCCCTCCAACTACCAACACCTCTCTGTTGATTGGCTCCTGGTGTCGATTCCCTTATTCCTCACTCAGGTCGGACGGGGAGTGGCGAGGGGGCTGTCCCATGGGACGGGATGTAGTCTAAATGGTCATGTTGATCAGAGGTGGAAGCCATACAGAATGACAATGGTCACGCAGAAGCAATCCTTCAATACTTTTCACTCAGTTAAAAAAGGGAAAAAGCAGGGCTTCACAACCAGGGGAGAACGTGTAGGAGTTAGTTTAGATTCTTCTAGCTAGACCAGTTCCTCATTCACCGTCGAGGTGATCTAACACGTGACAATGCCACACACACAGGTGTGGCACAACTTTGAACTCTTCCTCTGTTGGTCCAAGTCCAGGAACAAACACGAGTGTGGCCCATGTCACAGAGATACACACCACTCCACTGGTGCTATGGCAGACTACACACACCCTGCTAGTAGGAGTCAACTACTGTACTGTGCACGGTCTACATCGGGTGAGGAGGATGGCACTTTGTCTAACAGTAGGACATTATTCTCTCTTCCTCTGCAAGATGGGAAGATTAAGACGATACAAAAAAAATCTACAAGAAACACTTTCAAATAAACAACCCAGTTAAGTGCAATGAGAGGTTTTAACGCCGTTCTACAAGAGCCATGGGAACTTCCATTTCATTAGCAGAAAGATGCTTGGAGTCAATGCAAATGACCAACGCCACAGTACGGGTCAATGTTCCGAAGTCATAGTTTGACAGTATTTCTGTGGGAGGTCTTCAAAACCTGTATGGCCACCCAGCTAGCTCATCCTGGGTAACCACGGAGATTATATGTACAAATTCTTAACATGGTTTTACAACACAGAAGAAAAAAGGCAGAATCTGGCAAAAGGGTGAAAAAAGAAAATTGATCTGAATAAATGGGTACGAAAAAAATAAAATAAACTACAAATAATTCCAAAGCCACCGATTGGGTCAGAGTGCCACAAACATGTGCCAGACAGCAGGCTGACAGCTCTGTGACCCATCTCCCTGTGATCTCTCCAAATCCATGGTTGACGGGCAGACAGAAGCCGAGCAGGGGTGAACGTGGGGGAGGGTTAAGGGGAGGATTGTTGTTTGTTGTCGTCTTTACAAGAGCAGACAGCAGTTGCTCTCCGCGGTCTTCTCCCGGTTACGCTGACCTACAAAGACGAGGACGATAGAAAGAAACTTGGTGAGACAACTGCAAACACGACAACTAGAGCAATATCACCAGACTTTTCGGTTTAAAAGGGACCATAAGGCCTAAAGCTGTAGCAATTACAGCTCAACATGGTCCCTGACAGCTAGGTGATGGGATGGGTTGACCTCCTTGAGATGAGGAGACAGAACGAGACGGAGGGGTTCTCACCATGGGAGTTAGGCTCTGGCAGGGTCTCTCTGGCAACCAAGTGCATGACAGTTGTTCGGCCAGGGGGCAGCTTTAAAGCTTAAAAAACAAAAAAGGACAGAGACACAATGAACAATTAATATGCAGAATATATAAATCCTCTTTAATTATGGTATTACTAAACATGTTCCGAATGCCCATTCTCCATCTTTGAAGATTCATTCATTCCAGTGAACGTCCTTAAGTGTGGCACGGGTAACCCTCTAGAGTCTAAGGCCGCCATTGGCGGATTGAGACACAGCCCATTCAACAAAAAAAAAACGAATATCTCTTACTCAAACAGTTGATGTTTTTATTATGCTAATTAGATGTTTGCGGGGGAGCGGACATCGACTCTAGGGTCAAACTTAATTTCAAAGGACACAGGTGATTCAATCACAGTATTCACTAGTGAATTTCAGACATGTAGGATGAGTGTGTGTGTGTGTGTGTGTGTGTGTGTGTGTGTGTGTGTGTGTGTGTGTGTGTGTGTAGGAGGGTCCATCAAATACCTCCCAGGGTGACGTTGCCATGCAGGAAGCGTCCCTGGAAGATGAGGCGTAGGATGCTGGCGCTGCTCACCTGCTCCTCCTCCCATCCTGATGGAGCGATGAGACAACATTAGAGCAACACACAGAAGCTCAGGGGGGGAGAAGAAATCATCAGCGCCAGAAACACTCAGACACTTCCTGCAGTGGTTGAACCCACACAAACATTACTACCATCATCAGGGGTGTGGAGATGGAATAAAGTGCTACGACACAAGGCATGGTCCAACAGCTGTTCCTATAACAGTAATGGACTTCAAAGTGGTCTTTCACAACAAGAAACAGAAGTATGCCCAGTACAATAAATCAGACAGTTGAAGTGACCTGATTAATTCCACAATACAACTCAATAGAAAACAAGACAGTGAAGTGGTAGTTTCCTGGTCCACCTCCCAACATGCAAAAACTCACCCAAGGGCCAGTTATCAAAGACGTGCTTGGCGATGTCCATGGCCGAGTCGTTGGGGGAAAAGATGAAGTCTTGTGTCTTCCCACTGACCAGGATAAGACGCAGGTTCACCTGGAATGGCCCAAACAAAACATCTTAATAATCCTACACATGCACCACAGAAATCACACAAAATTACAGTATAATAAAAGTCCACATTTCCACCTCATCGAGCAATGAGAGGCACGTAGCTTTGCCTAATCACATGGAATCCTTCCGTTTTCTCTCACCTCGAATGACATGATGACCTTCGGAAGCCTGCACCGAAATTGGCATTCCTGTCTAATTAGATTTCTCTGGTGCAGCTCTCAGCCCCTTTGACTGGGCTGCTTCCTTCAGAGAGGACTGAGCTTGTTGTGTAGTGAGCCCCTATAGTAGGACAGGGCATAGATAAGGGTGGAGCTGGGGGGTGATGGGGTGGAGGGGGAGAACAGTGGGCCTTCAGTGGCTTGAGGCAGGGAGCAGCTCCTCTCTCCGGGCTGTCGGCCTAATGTGATAACCCCAGGTGTCCCAGACAGCCCTGGGCCACATTATTACATTGATATTGCCAACGCGTAGTAACCCTGGGGGGGGGGTACGTGAAGATCTTAGAAAGGGCTTTTCCCTGCTCTTCTTTGTACCCACCCAGTCCACTAAATGAAAGCATCGAGAAAAGAAATAATACATGAAAATGTGTTTGACATTTTGCCCTAATCGTACTAGCACCTCATGACATGTTTCCCTAAAGCCTTTAAAAGGCTCCTAAAACAAACAGACCATTTCATATTTATTAGTCATTTACAGAGTCCAAAAGGATGGTCCTGGTTTACTTTTTAGGAGACTTGGGAAATGGCACTTTAAAAAAAGATATATATTCTTGGATTTAAAATAGTTATTTGGTTTAACGGTTACATCATCCACATGCTGTTTGCAGAGTTCTGCTGGGAATAAACGGCGAAAGAGGACAAGGTAAGGCAGTTGGTCCAGTGCATTGAGTCAAATCCCAAATGCCACAGAATAATGAATCAAATGATGAATAAAACCAACTGATTATTTCTGAGAAATCAAAGTACATACAAGTCATGAAATTGAAATCCTATTGGGCAATAGGGAAACAATTTCACATGAAGTAGAATGAGGTAGTGCAACCCTGAGGTTTCCTGTCAGACACTCCATGTAGGCTATGTAAATGGGATCTATTATCAACTCATCAATTCTAAACTCATAAAACATCCGCTACGGTAAGTAGCCTTAAGCATACACAGCAGTGCCTGCACAAGAGGAGACCCAGGCTCAAAGCCTTCCCTCCTGTGGTGGCAGCAGCCCCAGGTCAGAACCTCCGATAGAGAAAAATGCTCTGAAGCATCATTATGGACGGAAGGCACACTGTCTCCACCCCTCCTCTGCATCTCTCCATCAGTTGACAGATCGTAACACGCTGCACACACACAACCACTGCCTCACATTAAAAAAAGAAATCATTCACCAAAGTAGATATTGGTATTCCACCAGAATCCAGCAAATGCCTGGGAAATCCTGGCATTCCAACCATTAGGCCTACCAATACTATTATAGTTTGGAAACCAATATCAATGTTACATTAACAGATGGGTAATTTCCCCACATATTACAATGTGTTAATTTGATCCTAAACTTTCACTGTCGGTAATCAGGGAAGCCAGAACAAAGAGCGTGCCACCAGGTGTGACGTCAGGACAGTCCTACAATGATCCGTTTACAAACACGCCAACCCCCCCTAAGCAGAGGAAGTCCCATCCCCTCCCCCCCATGAACTGCATAACCCCTTCGTGTGGGGTTACATACCCATGTCATCATTAACAAGCTTTAACCCCCCCTTATCCACAACCAAACAAACAAAAAACGAACTAGAATCTGCCCAGCTGCCCTTTTTTCTAATCCATCACAGATATACTGTTAAGATTATCCAATCAAGAGACAAACAAAAATGCACTTTAAAAACTCAGATTTGAATTAAGAGAAAAGGTCTGCAACATGCGTGCATTGAGAACAGAAATGTAACAATGAGGGATTCTACCAAATAAGCAAAAGTAGACGACTCCAGAACACCACAAGCTGGCATCAGTACAATAGTACAGGCAGTCCAGAGTAGCCTACTAGCTTCTGCATTGATTTTAGATTGTTTATGATTTCAATTTGACTGGTTCTCCTCAGTTCCGAAAAAACAATCCCCTCTCCAGCCATGCCTTACCACAAAAGTGCCACGGACATGGTTTTTACACTGGTCATACAGGTTTGTTCAGAAATGAACAATATCCAAGAGGGTAGAGCTGTGATTTGGGGATAGGAAACAAATCAGTTAAAGGTCCAATACAGCCGTTTATATCTCAATAGCAAATCATTTCTGGGTAACAATTAAGTAGCTTAGCGAGATTTTATTTTTTTAAATTCAAAACAAAGATAGATATTTTCTTTAAATAGCTTCTTAGTAAAAGGACAATTTCTCAAGCAAGAATTTAGCTAAGACTGTCTGGGAATGTTTTGAGTGGGGAAGGGAAGTTTAAATGAGCCGTTATAGGCAGAGAGGTGTGGAACTCTATTGGTCTATTAACCAATTTACCACATGGTGACATTACCCATAGAAGGCCAAAACTCCCTCCCACCAAAACTGGCTGACATTTCAGGCAGTCTGAAAAACAGCTCTTACACAAAGGGGGGGGGGGGGGGGGGGGGATCACGTTTGACTGCACTGGGCCTTTAAGGCTCACCTCTACAAAAAATGTGGGGCAATCTCAAAATGTAGTTTGACAGCTGATTACAGAAACAGCAGCTATTCTGTTTGAGTTAATCCCTGATCCTAAACTAGCCTCCAAATACATTCAGACATGGAAAACATCACAAGCACTGTAACCACGTCAATATTAGACATGCACAGCATTGGATCTTATGCAGTAACTAAGGATTGATTGTGTTGGGTTGCAATTAATACTCACAATATCGACATCCCTTTGAGTTGTCATGGCTCTGAAGCTGCTCTGAACAGAGCCGACTGGGCAGTTAGTGTTGCGCTTTGCTGATGGAGACTGGGCCAAACCCCTGGCACAAAGAACACTGTGTGCGTTTCACTACTCTCTCACCCCCCCCCCTTCTTTCTCTGCTTTCCACAGCCTGGCACCAACTCAAGCGCTCTGACCAACGTGAAACATAAAATTGGTTACAAGATTCGCCTGTTGATGTGATATCTGCGAACGATGGTGGCTAGGTGTCAAGCGTATGTATCCAACCAACCACTGCCTAGCAATCATACACTGTCAGACGGAAGCAATTTACTTAGATAGCATTTGGCTACACATTAGCTAGTTAGCTAGCTAGCTTCAGTAGCTTGCCAACACTAACGTTACTTAGTTAACAACAGATAATATAAACTCGTTGCTTTAACCTCGACAGATTAACTCAAAATCATCCGCACTGCCTGACAAGATATCCTAACGCTGGCTTGTAACTAGTAGCATTGTAGGCTAGCAAGGAGATGACACCCGAAGAAACGTTAGGTAGCTGTGTTAATTTACAAGGAAGGTAACTAACTTATGTAGGTAGGTAGCTACGTTGCTAAAATGTAACTAAGGTGAAAATATCTGACTGCGGCAGAAAAGAGGAACTGTGGGAGCACAGAGACGACAACCCGCGATATCACTACCGTTAATTTTACCAAAATAAACCTCACATCTCTAAAGACCGTAACGGTATAAAACAAATACTTAAATATTTAAGCATCCCAATGGTTAAACGTATCCCACGTTTGGGTGTCTCTTTCCGTCAAATAACATCATACCTAGCTGCTGCTTGTCGAAGAATAATGGCAGGACATTTAAAGACACCGGAAATCAGCTGTTTGTCAACAGAGGGAACGAAAAGTATTTCTGGGGGTTGCAGTCTTGCCATAAGATTCCATTTTGATTGAACAAGTGATGAAAGTCGGACACGAAGGAAATCGACAAATTGGGATAATTTGACATTTGTTTCAAGCCACCTTGTAAAGAAAGCCTGGAAAAAATAACATTCAGTAAGTCACAGAAGACAGAAATCATTTTTCATTGGATTCAAATTTACTTAAAAAAGCATTGATTATATACAGTAATTTCTCTTGACACATTTACAGATAGTACATGTACTGTTATACTATGCTTTAAAATCAGTAAGAGTACAAATGGACATGAAACAGTTAGTACAACACAATTGTTATTTTCTGAAATACTGTTCTGATGACCTCAAGGTTGTTTGTAAACATCCTAGTATTGTAACTCACGCCACAAAACCTTGTATGAGACACTGATGTAATGTGCAAAACTTTTTTTTTTGCAACATGATTCTGTAACAAGCTTTGAGCCCCCTGGAAGCATTAAAAAAAAAAGATCCCCACATTGTAGACGTTTGTAGTGTGCTTTCTAGACCATTTTTACACAAGACTGGCCAGGCTTGATCTTAAAATTGTAATTTAAATCGCAATAATATGAAGGGATACCAATTTGAATTGATTATCTGTGATGTGACCATTTCCACATCTCGTAAATAGGCATAGAATACAAATAACAGTTACATACATACCCTTGAGGTGAGCAAATACATTTTGAGGCACATAGTTAAAAACAGAAAAAACATAACAAGTTGATTTGAACACCACAGCAAAGTGTCTAGAAACAAAATTTGACTGAGGCTGGTGGGGTTTTCAGTTCATGTTATGAATACATTCAGTTAGACACTCAGAGTTAAGACATTAAAACCCAGGCCCATCTTTCAATGACAATTATATACAAAACAGTTATGTACAAAATTATACATGGAATCAATCATGTAAGTAACATGTACCACGAGATTAAGACCTTAAAACAGGAATGAAACCTGTAAGCCTTTTCATACTAGGCTAATGTATTGTAATCCTTTCTCTGCCTTTTAGTAGTGCTAGTTTTGGGCTCCAAGGAATATCAGCATTTTTCTTCAGTGTACCTTCCTATAGACATCTCTCTATTCGGTAGAGTTTGTCGATCATCATGGTACAAAAATAAGTTATTTCTCTTGTCACACAATCTCTACAGTTAAGAGCATAATTTTAAATTGAATAATTATTTGGGCAGCTCTTCCAATAATTAACAAATATAACATACATATATATCTATGTATCTGTATAAATATGAAAACAAAATTAAATTAATGATTGTTTAAAAAAATATTCTCTATTCTAAATGATAAATTCTTAAAAAATTTGAAATATTACCATCTTTTGGAAAAAGGACCAAGTTTTACAAAATGTAATTTAATTGTCAAGCATCTCTAAAGTGCAGACAGTGAGTTCTGGGGTGGTTTGACCCTCTCCTTGGTATTGCCTGTCCCCAAAGAACACAAATAATACCATAGTAATTTACCTATATGGACAGGAGGACACACGACACACCCTGTTGATGTGCTTACTGTACCCAGCAGTAACTCACAGGGCAAAGACAGTAGAGATCAGACACCATTTTGGGGAAAATGGCTGAATTCAGGCAGAAACAACCAGGCACTAGAATAACACATTAAAAATGGAGGAACTCTGTTTCATGCCATTTGTACCACCTAAATGACATATTTAATACAAAAACCCCTTTCAATGTTTAGATATGCAGAAATTTGCCAAGTTCATGTTGATCGAGTATACTGAGCGTACAAAACGTTAAGAACACCTTCCTAATATTAAGTTGCACACACCCCTCCCTTTTTCCCTCAGAACAGCCTCAAGTAGTTAGGGAATGGACTCTACAAGGTGTCGAAAGAGTTCCATAGGGATGCTGGCCCATGTTGACTCCAATGCTTCCCACAGTTGTTTCAAGTTGTCTAGGTGTCCTTTGGGTGGTGGACTATTTTTGTTACACATAGAAACCTGTTGAGCATGAAAAACCCAGCAGTGTGCCTGGCACCTACTACCATAAGCTTTCACCAGGTCAGACTGTCATGGAAATCGCACATGTTCTTAATGTTTTGTACAATCAGTGTATATCTCACTGCACATACAGTACCAGTCAAAAGTTAATACACTACTACTCATTCCAGGTTCTTTATTCTTTACATTGTAGAATAATAGTGAAGGTATCAAAACTATGAAATAACACATGTAGTAACCAAAAAGTGTTAAATCAAAATACATTTTATATATTTGAGATTTTTCCAAGTAGCCAGCCTTTGCCTTGAGGACAGCTTTGCACACTCTCAACCAGCTTCACCTGGAATGCTTTTCCAACAGTCATGAAGGAGTTCCCACATATGCTGAGCACTTGTTGGTTGCTTTTCCTTCAACTGCAGTCTAACTCATCCCAAACCATCTCAATTGGGTTAAGCTCGGGTGATTGTGGAGGCCAGCTTATCTGATGCAGCACTCCATCACTCTCCTTCTTGGTCAAATAGCCCTTACACAGCCTGGAGGTGTGTTTTGGGTCATTGTCCTCTTGAAAAACAAATGATAGTCCCACTAAGCGCAAACCAGATGGGATGGCGTATCGCTGCAGAATGCTGTGGTATCCATTCTGGTTAAGAGTGCCATGAATTCTAAATAAATCACTGACAGTGCACCACAAAGCACCCCCACACCATCACACCTCCATGCTTCACGGTGGAAACCACACATGCGGAGATCATCCGTTCACCTACTCTGCATCTCACAAAGACACGTGGTTTGGAATCAAAAATCTCAAATTTTGATTCATCAGACCAAAGGACAGATTTCCACCGGTCTAATGTTTACTACTCTTTTTTTCTCAGCCCAAGCAAGTCTCTTCTTATTATTGGTGTCCTTCAGTAGTGTTTTTAGTTGTTGCAGTAATTCGACCATGAAGGCATGATTCATGCAGTCTCCTCTGAACAGTTGATGTTGAGATGTGTCTGTTACCTGAACTCTGAAGCATTTATTTGGGCTGCAATTTCTGAGGCTGGTAACTCTAATGAACTTATCCTCTACAGCAGAGGTAACTCTGGGTCTTCCTTTCCTGTGGCGGTCCTCATGAGAGCCAGTTTCATCATTGCCCTTGATGTTTTTTGCGACTACACTTAAGAAACTTTCAAAGTTATTGACATTTTCCGGATTGACTGACCTTCATGTCTTAAAGTAATGATGGACAGTCGTTTCATTTTGCTCATTTGAGCTGTTCTTGACATAATATGGACTTGGTCTTTAACTAAATAGGGCTATATTCTGTATACCACCCCTACCTTGTCACAACACAACTGATTGGCTTAAACACATTAAGGAAAGAAATTCCCAAATTAACTTTTAACAAGTCACACCTGTTAATTGAAATGCATTCCAGGTGACTACCTCATGAAGCTAGTTGAGAGAATGCCATAGGTGTGCAAAGGGTGGTTACTTTGATGAATCACACTTTTTTGCTTACTGCATGATTCCATGTGTGTTTTTCATAGGTTTGATGTATTCACTATTATTCTACAATGTAGAAAATAATACAAATAAATAAAAACCCTTGAATGAGTAGATGTCCAAACTTTTGACTGATACTGTACATCCAAAATCTATTTAGCATGTGAGGGTCTCTCTACATTATAGGAATGACCAAATATCAACAAAGGAGAAGACAGTCGGTTGTAGCACAATGCCCAGACAGTTGAAAATTAACGCGATGAGACTGTGCACCTGTTCGTCTTGCGTGGTATGTTGTTGGGGCGTACACCATCTACTCCACCACTATTCTCCTCTAAGGTGTCATCCCTTCCACCTCACTGTCATCCTCTGCCAGGTAGATGGGACTCTTTGATCGGAGGACTGTCTCAAATTTACCACGGTTGGGTGTGGCCTCTGAGCTGTTCTTAATCCCATAACCAAAGTAGATGAGAAAACCTAGGAGAAAGAGAAGGAAGAAAAACTGATCTAAACAGTGATAAACTGCAGCATGTCAAAGGTGAACCTCACTGACACTGTACTTGTGCCCCCGTACCTCTCTGATTCAGAGGGGCTGTGTTAAATGCGGAAGACACATTTCCGTTGAATGCTTTCATTCAATTGTACAACTGACTATGTATCCCCCTTTCCTTTCCTTGAGTAACACAACGTTGAGTAATAATACAGATCGGCACAAGAGCAAGAGGCAAAGCAATGATAAGGGGTGGGAATCTCACTAACCAATAGTCATCCACACTGCAAAGCGACACCACGTTGGCCCATCCAGCTGCATCATGAGGTAAATGTTGACAAAGATACTGACCAATGGCAGCACTGGGAGTAGGGGTACCTGAGGGGATTCACATTTTTTTTGTTTAGTTTCTACATTAACCACAATTAGCACATACTGGACATAAGACTAACAAGTACAACATCTAATGTTAATTTTCTTTGTTTTAAGCTAAGAGCTGATGATTCAATGAAACAAGTACAGACAGACAGTGGTTTCTAGGAGAACGCAGAAACCTACAGTAAATAGGAAATGGTTTCTCAGGATGAATGAAACAACAAACGTGAACTGAGTCATGTGATTGACAACTCCCATCATACCTTAAAGGTGAGTGCCTGTCTGCTCGGGGGCTGTCTCCAGATGATGGCCACACACAGGAAGGCGAGGAAGGCCAGTATGGCACATATGGTGACCCACAGGGGGTGGCCACTCACCACCTCTGCCCCCCACACAGCCAGCACTACGCACAGCAGGGTGAATACCACAGCTACAGAGAAAAAGAGAGATTGTGAACTTCAGCATGTATAGTGGAATCTTAATTATACTTTACAGTTCTTGGTCATACATAATGCAAATGAGAGAATGCATTGAAATGATCAGACAGCTGCTTCCATTTGTAACCAGTATGCCAAACTTATCAAAAAAGGTCTCACTTAAATATGTGGAGCTATTCTGGTACACCCAAAACAGCTTTAAACGTCATCAACACTTCACCCTGACAAAAGGGGGAGACTCACAGATGACAGCGGTAGTGATGTACACGATAAGTCCGGAGGTCTTGGTGGGGACGTCACAGCTGGGCACCAGCAGCATCTTGAGGGTGAACCTCTCCCTGAGGGCCCTGGTCTCCCCCTCAACCTCCTGGTCAAACTCGTCCCCACTGTCCCCCTCCGCCATGGTTGCCCTCTGCAGACCCACCAGCTCCACCAGCTTCTCACTGGCACCGCTGAGGCCCAGGGTACCCGGCTGGTACCTGAGAACAAATACACATAAAGAGTCAACCCTACGTTGACTGAGGACTCTTTTTAGCCAAGATCCTCTGCACTAACCTGAGGATAAGCACACACACTGCCACAAGTGTGTATGCCAGGAGAGTTCCTATCGACATCAGGTCTACCAGGGCTGCCAGATCAAACAGGAACGCCATCAGGGCTGCAGAGAGAAAGAATCCATTTAAATTCTAAGAAACATAGAGTAGCTGCTAAACAGTTGACAGAAAACTAAGTGTTGGTGCACAGTAAAGCAAGGGCTAAGCTTACCTGCTACAATACCCGACACGATGGTGGCTAACAGGGGGGTCTTGGTTTTTATGTTCATCTTTGAGAGGAAGCGGAAGAGCAGGCCGTCCTCAGCCATGGCATAGATTACACGGGGCATGGGGAACATTGAGCCCAGTAAACTGGAAAGAGAAAAGACAGAGGGACTCAGACAAAGTCATCACCATCACACAGAGGTCAGCCATGTCTCTGGACAGTCCACAAACACTGACTGGCCATCAACATTTAACACAAGAAACCCCAAAAGTTTGGTTCATATATTCCATATCATAATTGGAACAACAAAAAAAGGAACCGAAAGCACAGTATATGAAAAGAAACATCTGTTCAGACACAAAAATAAATAAACTAAAAATAGCCTGCCATCTGGGTGCCTGTCTACCTTTGCTAGAAGTGCACACAAGGCCATGAGAAGTCTCTATGGGAAACTGTCTGTGCCAGTCACCTGGTGGAGAGGGCACAGAGGGAGCCCACAGCCACGATGTAGCGGGCAGGGTCCCAGTGCACATAACTGAAGGCCTCTGGCAGTGGGCTCTCTCTGTTCAGCAGGTAGTAGGGCATCATAAGGGTGAGAGCCGCAGACACCCCGAAGTAGGCAAAGAAACAGATGAGCAGAGAAGCCACGATACCGATGGGGATGGAACGCATAGGGTTCTTGGCCTCTTCACCTGTGTAGATAGAGATGGTTTAAATTTGACAGTCGTCAACCACAGAAAAAAATACTCTGGTGTCAAGAGACAAGAAGAAATGGCCTACTTGTTGTTGCGATGCAGTCGAACCCCACAAAGGCATAGAAGCAGGTTGCTGCCCCAGACAGGACTCCACTGAAGCCAAATGGAGCAAAACCCCCAGTGCCAAACTTCTCTTTAATGATCCTGGACAAAGAAAGAGAACAGGGGACTGGTTATTGCAGTACCCTTGAAAACACAGAAAAATGCCCAAGAGAAAGAGTAATCGTTTCATATTTAGTCTTCAAGAAGAGAACTGCTACCCCTGATGGGGTAAAGCTTTGATCTATTTTTGCAAACAGACTTTCGTACCCTCTCATTTACTGCATAGGTCTTATTTTAAAACATAACACCATTCCTGCCTAATAAACTCCTCTTTCTGAGCTCCCCTCCCCGTCTTGTGTTTTGGTGACTCACTCTGGATCAGTGATGTTGGTTGTGTTGACAAAGTCCTCCACGGTGAGGTTCCAGTTGGTACGGTCTCCCTTCACCAGGCCTGAGATGATGACGAAGCCCAGCACCACCAGGTTGACCCCCGTGAAGATCTTGTTCACCAAGGCCGACTCGCTAACGCCAAATGCCAGCAGGCCTGTGTGGGTGTTAGCAAAGTGTCAGAGCCACAGATGTGGGCAGCGGCCAATCATAATGCTGCACTGAATGGGCACTCTGCCCTTGCTCTAGGGCAGCAATGAAGAGGCAGCCATAGAAACCTCTCTTTAGTAGCTGTAGTTTCGCTGAGGTTGTGTATTATGCTTTCAAATGTGTTCTGAGTTATGTTAATGATATGCGAGCCACACCAGTGAGCAGCAAGATCAGGATGAAGGCGAAGAGGTCTGGGTATTCAGCAAGAATCTTCCCAGGGACCTTGATGGACATGGAGGCTCTGAAGAAGTCTGAGATCTTCTGTTCAACCAGGTTGTCAAAGGTGGAGCTCCAGGCCCGAGCAACACTGGCTGTGCCTGAAAGAGGGAGAGACTTACAATGAGGAGGTTGGAGTCATACTTTCAAGGGCTCTTCTGTCATGAGGCAATCCTTCTGAAGGACCAGGCACTTGCTCTGCCTGTAAAACCTCTTCAGCTCACGTCCTCGTCAGAATCTTAATCATTCAGTCTAATTATTCAGCTACTCAGAATGGCTGATTATCTCAACTGACTGGCTGGGTATAGCAGTAATATCACTGCAGTTTAAGCAGCTTGGAGTTGTGTGCAGTCACATACATTTATGTTATCCTTGCACCTCATATCCTGCTTTTACCTTTAAAAACATGTTTCTTGCAACTTTACACAAAGAAAAGATCAAACATTTCCTGCCCATTTTTTTATCACGTTGGTTCTTCATTTCAAATCCCTCATTTTTACTAACCCACTTCTGACTTACCTATGACATAGGAGAGGATGAGGTTCCAGCCAGTGATGAAGGCCCAGATTTCCCCCACAGTCACATAGCTGTACATGTAGGCTGAACCAGTCTTGGGCACACGAGCACCAAACTCAGCATAACACAGACCAGCAAGGACGGAGGAGAGCGCTGCGATGAGGAAGCAGAGGACGATGGCTGGGCCGGCCTTCTCCCTGGCCACCTCTCCAGCCAGCACATAGACGCCCGCCCCCAGAGTGGCACCCACCCCCAGGGCAATAAGGTCCAGCGTGGTCAGGCAGCGGGCGAAGTGGCTCTCTTCCTGGTTACAGTCCAGCGCCCGTCGCCGGAGCAGCATCTTACCGAAGGACGCTAGCTTCTCAGCCATGATAGGACAGGTCACCAAATCAAGAGGAGGAGATGAAGGATCTTCTTACAGCCAACTGAGGAAGAGGACAATCTACTGTCAAATGAGAGCGGAAAGTGGTTTGGAGGGACAAGTTCAGACACAACGATCATTATTTTGTAATCGACTACTTTCTCAGAAGCGAAATATCATAGAAATCAAATGGGGAGTGAAATGTCAGTCAGAAAAACAAAGCAATACGCTTCCTCACACGAAAGAATGAGTCATTCCATGTAGAGTAGATGCCAAAACTGTATCATAATTCTCTGAAGGGTCATTCTGTTTGAATTCAGTCACTTTTTGACCACACCCCTTTTGATTTGAACAAAACTTTCAAAACATATTTGCCCATGGTAGAAGTGGTCAAAAAGTGACTGTGGACATGAATGCCAAAACATTTAGAAGACAGATGTGCTCAAAGTTTACCAATTTTGCATTACACACACCCTACCATAAGACATCCATGTCTTCATCACTGGATAAGATAAACAGTTGAGTTTGATATCACTAAAAAGCTTACAAACTGGGTTTACAAGAAAATAGTTTAATAAAAATTGTCATTTTTTATCGAAAAATCTTTAAAAAAAATGTTGTAGGTTAGACTCTATTTTACATCATCTGAAGTGTAGGTAAGCACAACATCACCGAGCGCAACATCAGAGATATGCATCCTTCGTCAATCCCCAATCTCTCTGCTGATCTAACACTGACACTAGGTTAACAGTGCTGGGCAATCCCACAGTAACAGAATTGCGCTGAGACTCAGATGTTTCACTTAAAATGTATTCCAAACAAAAAACATTGATTTCAAAGTTAAACAAACCATACAACTCCATGCACAATGACTGCTTTTAACAATTTACACAGAACAGTTAACAGAAATATTTACTGGAAGAACTGTGCATATGCAAAGTTGGGTAACAACATTTCGGTAAAATATTACTCAGTTATTAAATACTGCTAAGAATTAAGATTCAAAGATTTCTGCCAACAGAATGGTATGTCAGCTGTCACAGGGCATCTTGACTCTGAAAAAATCTATTTTGGAACTACAGTAAGTGAAGTGGATTTACACCCGGTAACAGAATTGCGGTAATGGAATTCCATCATGGGTGCCTGATCTGTACTACACAAAAATGCATAATTATGCATATGAATGTCATTCTCTTCATGGTGATGTATCCCAAAGTGGTACACAAAGGTATAAATATCCTAATTTGCATATTTGGGTATTATTCTACACACTTGCTATTATTTTAACGAGCTCCACCAAACTTGGTTGGTCCAGACCGGATCAAACCTGAAGCAATCGTATTTGTCTATGTTTCACAATTTTGGATATTAAAGTACAGCACAGTAGAGTACAGTACAGTAAAGTATAGTTCAGTACAGTACATTAGCATACAGGACTCTACTATATGGTAGTGTACTGTGCTGTCCAAACTTGTGAAACATAGATGTCCATGATTGGTTCAGATTTGGTCCGGTCCAAATCTGAAACAATCATGGACGTCTATAAAAAAAAATATATATATACAGTGGGGAGAACAAGTATTTGATACACTGCCGAGTTTGCCGATTTTCCTACTTAAAAAGCATGTAGAGGTCTGTAATTTTTATCATAGGTACACTTCAACTGTGAGAGACGGAATCTAAAACAAAAATCCAGAAAATCACATTGTATGATTTTTAAGTAATTCATTAGCATTTTATTGCATGACATAAGTATTTGATACATCAGAAAAGCAGAACTTAATATTTGGTACAGAATCGTTTGTTTGCAATTACAGAGATCATACGTTTCCTGTAGTTCTTGACCAGGTTTGCACACACTGCAGCAGGGATTTTGGCCCACTCCTCCATACAGACCTTCTCCAGATCCTTCAGGTTTCGGGGCTGTCGCTGGGCAATACGGACTTTCGGCTCCCTCCAAAGATTTTCTATTGGGTTCAGGTCTGGAGACTGGCTAGGCCACTCCAGGACCTTGAGATGCTTCTTACGGAGCCACTCCTTAGTTGCCATGGCTGTGTGTTTCGTGTCGTTGTCATGCTGGAAGACCCAGCCACGACCCATCTTCAATGCTCTTACTGAGGGAAGGAGGTTGTTGGTCAAGATCTCGCGATACATGGCCCCATCCATCCTCCCCTCAATACGGTGCAGTCGTCCTGTCCCCTTTGCAGAAAAGCATCCCCAAAGAATGATGTTTCCACCTCCATGCTTCACGGTTGGGATGGTGTTCTTGGGGTTGTACTCATCCTTCTATTCCTCCAAACACGGCGAGTGGAGTTTAGAGCAAAAAGCTCTATTTTTGTCTCATCAGACCACATGACCTTCTCCCATTCCTCCTCTGGATCATCCAGATGGTCATTGGCAAACTTCAGACGGGCCTGGACATGCGCTGGCTTGAGCAGGGGGACCTTGCGTGCGCTGCAGGATTTTAATCCATGACGGCGTAGTGTGTTACTAATGGTTTTCTTTGAGACTGTGGTCCCAGCTCTCTTCAGGTCATTGACCAGGTCCTGCCGTGTAGTTCTGGGCTGATCCCTCACATTCCTCATGATCATTGATGCCCCACGAGGTGAGATCTTGCATGGAGCCCCAGACCGAGGGTGATTGACCGTCATCTTGAACTTCTTCCATTTTCTAATAATTGTGCCAACAGTTGTTGCCTTCTCACCAAGCTGCTTGCCTATTGTCCTGTAGCCCATCCCAGCCTTGTACAGGTCTACAATTTATCCCTGATGTCCTTACACAGCTCTCTGGTCTTGGCCATTGTGGAGAGGTTGGAGTCTGTTTGATTGAGTGTGTGGACAGGTGTCTTTTATACAGGTAACGAGTTCAAACAGGTGCAGTTAATACAGGTAATGAGTGGAGAACAGGAGGGCTTCTTAAAGAAAAACTAACAGGTCTGTGAGAGCCGGAATTCTTACTGGTTGGTAGGTGATCAAATACTTATGTCATGCAGTAAAATGCAAATTAATTACTTAAAAATCATACAATGTGATTTTCTGGATTTTTGTTTTAGATTCCGTCTCTCACAGTTGAAGTGTACCTATGATAAAAATTACAGACCTCTACATGCTTTGTAAGTAGGAAAACCTGCAAAATCGGCAGTGTATCAAATACTTGTTCTCCCCACTGTATATATATATATATATATAGTACTTTTACCCCTTTTTCGTGATATGCAAATTGGTAGTTACAGTCTTGTCCCATTACTGCAACTCCTACGGACTCGGGAGCGGCAAAGGTTGAGCGCCATGCGTCCTCCGAGACACGACCCTGCCAAGCCGCACTGCTTCTTGACACACTGCTATCTTAACCCGGAAGCCAGCCCACCAATGTGTCAGAGGAAACACCATCCAGCTGGCGATCGACATCAGCTTGCAGGCGCCCAGCCCGCCACAAGGAGTCGCTAGAGCACGATGGGACAAGGAAATCCCGGCCGGTCAAACCCACCTCTACCACGGACGACACTGGGCCAACTGGGCCCCGCTTAATGGGTCTCCCGGTCGCCTGGGATCGAACTCGGGTCTGTAGTAACACCTCAAGCACTCCGATGCAGTGCCTTAGACCACTTGGAGCCCATGGACGTCTATGTTTGGGCCAAATGAAGGCCGTACCAGACGTCTGTGGACATTGAAATCAAGGTCAGGCCGGACCAAATTCCAACTACTTTTCATCATTCATGGACGTCCGGTGTCAGTTGGTGCTCAGTGGGAGAGGATGCTGATTACAGTAAAATGGGAAGAAAGGGGGCTCATGGGTAGGTGTCAATAAGAGCTGGGAGAGGTGACATTAATTGGAGAGACTTTTCACACTCTTGCTTTGACCACCAGACTACAGAAAGAAAACTTATCAGATCAACATGACAGTATGCCAGCAGAAGGGAGGACAGTAGCAGCGGACCCAACTGTGGTTTGTGACAACTATGATTTCCCCATTGTAGCCAATTCAATTGCAGAAATTCTGTTACCGATTCACTTAATTTATAAACAAAACTGATATCAGTAAAACACTACAACTAATTGATGTCTACCTTTACTTGTTCTGTGAACATTCATTATCCTTCCTCCTCATGAGGGAGAGAAATGAGAAAATATCTCAAAAAATATATTTTTTTGACAGTAGTTCTGAAAGTTGTGCTCACAAGCCAAAAGTGGTCCCCGAAAATTGCTACTACGTCACATAGGTGCAGATATGTACACCACGTCATTGCATGTCCATCTTGCTAGTCTTCACTGAAATGGCGAGGGGTTGAAGCTCATTGGCTAGAACTCAAATTGCTAGGGAGCTGGCCCATGTGGGGGGAAAATGGTGCAGTACAACTTCCGGAAAACAAGTTGATTTCAAACTAGGGACTTCGTGGTCAATTTAGGTAATTCTGCTCATAGATTATGCATGTATGAAATACACCAACAAATCCAGCCTAAAGCGGAAGGTTTAAAAAAGACTTAGTAGTCGCCAAAGTTCCGGATCATGTCTAATGATGTGGGTTTTTGGTAATGGAATTTCAAGGCACAAGGCAAGATTTCTTGAACTTACAGAATGCTGACTTTTTCTCTTATAAACTAAATATAAAAAAGTGTTGATATTAGTTGGCAGGGGTCTTTACTTCAACATTGTTTTTTGGTATATTTCTAACACCTTTTAAGACTTTCTGGTAGATGTTTTCTAAGACCCCTTTTCCATCTGTTTGACAAGAAATCATAGTGTTAGCTTATTCCACATTTTTAGGATGGAAAATGGTTGAAAAATGTATATATGCCTTAATTTCTCAGGCAACTGCATTTCCTACACCTAGATCTCATTCCCCTGTGGCCCTTGTTCTTAAATCTATAGTGTACACACTATAGGCCAGGGCTATTCAACTGGCGGCCAGCAGGCCAGATCTGGCCCGTATATTAATTTATACCGGCCCTTAGATCAATTCTGAACATTAACAAAAGATCTGAAAAAGCATCCCTGCCCAAATCCGACATTCAGTGCCAAAAAGACAAGCACTACGGTGGTTGTCTATAGTGTGGTTTCTAGCACTATGGTGGTTGTCTAGTGTGGTTTCTAACGCCTGTGGCATGTTGATCATTTTTTCTTCATACGAATTTATCTCTAGCGTTTGAACGGTTTAAGCTATGACCCCATTCCTGAAAGCTACGACTCTCAGTAACACGCATGTGCCTTCCATTTCCCTCTCTGATGCTCACAAGGACTCGTTAGAAGGGTGTGACAACAAACATCTAATGACTGAGAAAAATGAATTCAAAGAATTCTTCCTTCAGACTGGAATTTGGCATAGCTGTCTTGTTATTGACATGCTTAATTAGGATTTTAAAAATGACCTAATTACTTTTAATTAAGCTTTTAATAGTTGTTTAAATAAAACAAAAATAATGGTGAGCAAGCGTTGCACCTTTTCCTTTCAATGATGATCAATTTTTTTGGTTGCACCTCAACTGGTGTTGGTTGAGCACCCTCCAAAGTGCTATATTGGTGGTAATGCATTGCTTTCTTTAATACAGTTCTTCTGAAGAATAATCGCATGTGCAAAATGTCCGGCCCCCGTGCAATTAACCTTTTTACATCTGTCCCCGTAAGAATACGTTAAATGGCCCTGCTATAGGCTATGAGTTCAACAAATAGACATCTCAGTCACAAGTTACTACACGCACGGCACTTACAATTTCCTAACAATTTGACTATTAACATATTGCTGACTTTAGGCTGATAGAGATAGTCAAAATGGGATTGCAAGGTCTGCTAGGCTGCATGTTGTCATCTACTAAGCGCAGTAGACTGACATACTAGCCAGGCTAAGTTGGGAAAATCCAGCCTCTGGAATAACAACTATATCAAGTACAGTTGGCCTTTCTCCTCCATTAAGAGGATAATCAACAGTGTTACATAAGCCTGCTAACCTTCTTAGAGGTGAACAAATAATTAGTCATGATTATGTTTGTGTAGCCTAGCATGACCATGGTGAAATGTGTGGGCTAAACTTCACCACAAAGTCTTTGCAATATGATGTGGGAAATTAATTGCATGTTCTGGTAATTTCTAAGAAGTATTAAAGAATATAACTGTTTTGGGCTCCCGAGTGGCACAGCTGTATTTTTATTTTTAACTGTAAAGAGGGCCTCAAGTTAACTTTTTGGTCCACCAGCCACTGTATAATAAAACAAATGAGCATGCTTTGTAATGTTCCTAAAACAATAAAATGCATTACTAGTAAGAAATAAATGTTGTTTCATTTCGTTTCATTTTTTGGGACAAATTTTCACCTGCCCCTTTAACAGGCTCCCGAGTGTCGCAGCGGTCTAAGGCACCGCATCTCAGTGCTAGAGGCGTCACAACAGACAACCTGGCTCGAATCCAGGCTGTATCACAACCGGACGTGATTGGAAGTCCCATAGGGCGGCGCACAATAGGCCCAGCGTCGTCCGGGTTTGGCCGGTGTAGGCCGTCATTGTAAATAAGAATTTGTTCTTAACTGAATTGCCTAGTTAAATAAAAGTTTGTTTTTTTTTAATTAAAAAAAAAAATTACAGGAGGTTAGTCACAAATAGAACAATGAGACAGATATTTCACTGGATGTATAAATGTGAAGCATCGGATTGGCATTTGGTAGTGAGGAGTGGAAAGCCCAGTGGTCGGCAGTGGGAGAAGATGGAACGAGATAGCAGAATGTCATCCAAAATGTAATTTTCTCATCAATTAAACATTTGATCCCAATAGTTCTGTTCCCAAAACTGAAATATGTTACGAACAGTGGACACAGTTTTGTAGACTTTACCATTTGCCAAAGTTTAAAAAAAAAAGTAAATATTTAGAGTGCAAATTTAGTTATTGCACACGCGCACTTCAGAGTAGGCGGTCCCTAACCGAAATATGCAAATATGTGCTAGAACGCGCCAATAGGATCTCGCTAGCTCGTGCGTGGCTCTGCCCACCTCCTTGCTTGTTCCGCCCATATGACTAATTTGTTCCAATGTAAACAGGCTGTGGTCTATCTTGGTTTAGTAATAAAAATCTTTGTTACAGTGGTAAGGCGACTCGAGTCATGTTTGTGTTTGTGAGAATGAGTCTGACTAGTAGCCGTGTTGTCTTCTTTTCCCTAGCATTTGAAACTCAAACATTGAAAAACATAGCTTGTGAACAATGTAAATAGCCAAGAAACAGTGACAAAGTCTCACTTCAGTAGACTTTCGTTTCAACTAAATTAGACCATTATGCCTGTGCTCAGCACTTCAAAAAATAATCCTTCACTCAGCTCTTCACGTGCGCACAGTAGCGCGAGGTGGGATAGGCTATACTATATAATTCGTAGTTCTTTGACTTTGTGCGTTTACCAGCTATGGAACAAAACGGCAGAAATACTCTGAAAACAGCTACTGCAGAATTTATTGAGCTATTAATGTGATCATACTTTGTATTCACAAATGCTAGTGAAATGCTCGCACTGTGGAGCCCTGACCACTCGACAAATGTGGCAGGTGAAATAGTAGACCTCTAACCTGCAAAATTTAAACCCTGACTGTAAACATAGAAGAACCATTGTAAAGCAGAACTTATGACACAGGAAATATGACCTGGGTGCCAGGACATTTCTGAATTCAACAACGCAATACTGTTGTCTTGCCAAACATGACTACAACTAGAACAAGCTGTTCCATGCTCAGAGGTTTTAAATATCAAGAAAAACAAAGGTTCTACTCCCACTCATTGTTATTGTTTGGAAAAACAACAAAAGGGGAAACAATGTGGCCTCCATCAAACAAGTGAGTGCTCAGGTTTAGCCTGTACAGCTAAATTAAAAAGGTTCATGATTCAGTTCCAACAATTCAAGGTGACAGGCCTCATTCAGAAGACCTGTCATATCATTTGACAATGGAATGAATCATTGCCAACTTTTGCTAAGGAATGAGACACAGGGCATAATGCTCAATTTGTGGGTGTTTCCATGGTTACTTTGCTTTGGCTTCTCTGAAATTATGCCAGTTGATGCACACACAGCATTTGTTATTCATCAGATCCCTGTCTTCAAAGGGCAATCTAATTATGGGCCTAGATGACAGAGCATCAGCCATCTCTTGCTACGTAAAGCCCTCCATCTACTACCGCACCCGTGTCTCCACACAATAATGCAATTTCACCAAAAGGCTGAAAGGAGTACTGGAGTGCCATGCTATACTTGGAGGTTATATCTCACAGTATATGACATATTTGATTACACAGCATGTCCTCCATGAGAGCTGTTTGCCTCATCACCCACCATACTCTCAGCCCGGGGGCACTCACAGGTCTCAAGCAGATAATGCACTTGCACAGCCTGTGCATGTCTCCTTGGGTGACACTCCTTCAGGTGGGGTTATTTCACACTAGTCTTTCCAGTTACCATAAATTACTCAACACTCAAACGGTCCTTGGAACTCTGAAAAAAGGTAGGTGTGGTAGTTTGATTGGTGGTTGTTTTTTGGCTGAAAAAAAAGCCACAGAAATTTGGAACACCTGGAAAAGACGAGCCTCAGCAGGTACTTGAACATAGTTATGCAACACCACAAACATACATAGACCCAAGCCTTCCACAATAGAAAGTGTCAGTACTCACTTAGCTGATTAAGCAGCAATAGAATATGCACTATATTTTATTGAATATATCAGTTAGTGACATTCAGACTGGTCTCAGACTAGATGTAACATAGTAAACGTAAATCCGGGAAACAATTTAGTATGATATGCTATGGTGACATACGGTAATTGGTATGTTACATAAGACAGGTTACTTAAGGCAAAAAGGAAAAGGAGGGTGGTTGGTCGGGGTGGAGATATCTATTTATGCGAACGTCTAGCAACCCAAAGGTTGCGTGTTTGAATCTCTTCACGGACAACTTAGGCATTTTAGCTACTTTGCAACTATACTGAACAAAAATATAAAAACGCAACAATTTAAGTTTTTACTGAATTAAAGTTCATATAAGGAAATAAGTCAATTGAAATAAACTATTTAGGCCCTAATCTATGGATTTCACATGACTGGGCACAGGTGCACCCACTGGGAAGCCAGGCCTAGCCAATCAGAAATATTTTTTTTTATGCACCAAAGGGCTTTATTACATACATACAGACCCCCCCCCCAGACAATCCCTAAGGTGAAGAAGCCGGATGTGGCCCTGGGCTGGCGTAGTTACACATGGTCTGCGGTTGTGAGGCCAGTTGGACGCACAGCCAAATTCCCTAAAATGATGTTGGGGGCTTATGATAGAGAAATTAACATTCAATTCACTGGCAACAGCTCTGGTGGACATTCCTGCAGTAAGCATGCAAATTGCACGCTCCCTCAAAACCATGCTGTTTAATGAGTTTCTTGATATGCCACACCTGTCAGGTGGATGGATTTTCTTGGAAAAGAAGAAATGCTTACAGGGATGCAAACAAATTTGTGCACAAAATTTAAAATATCATACAAATTAACAATTTGTAACATATTATACAAAATGGATGATTGACATCCACAAATCAATACATACTACATTAAATGTGTACAACACTTACATACAGAATAATACGACATGCTCTGAGACCAGGTTGTATTATTAACTAGCTAGCTAAGATTATTAATACATTTAAAATGGAGAGCTGCAGGCTTGCACACAACAGTCCGTGTTCGACAAGGAAGAAAAATAAACACCAACCGGATTACAAAGTACATTGATAACGTTAGATCAAATAGAGAAGGAATGTTCGACAGGAATTTAGTTATCAATCTAACGTTAGCTACTTAAAACACGCTCAAGGTTTACATTACTAAACTCGTTTACGTTTGGTTTGGCGAGGTTGGTAAACTAGCTACCTGATTTACAGCAAGATTAATTAGACGGTCCATTCACGTGCCAGCCAAAACACCTAACTAGCTAACGTTAGTACTCAAGCCCTATGGTTGAGGAAGACTTGGTAAAACCAAAGAACCGACAGCTGGATTGTCTGAAAAGCTAGCTAGAACCAAACACTCCAGCATGTCTGCCAGACTACGCTAGATAGCTACAAAGACTCTCGTTAATTCATGCTGGGCATCGCGAAAATGTTGTCCAGCTGACCAACTAGTACTGCCACATTCGATTCAGGTGTTGTTATTCACTATAAATCTCCATACCTTGAATGACGTTGAGTTAATTCATTCATTCCTATCGATAAGCACACGCTTTGGTTCAGACTATTTCTTGGAACACATCGCTAGCAAATACAATCTTCATTCGATGTCTTTGGTATACCAAACATTAGTTAGCTACATACCTGAAGAATTGATAGGCCCTTGCGATCAGCAAGATGAAAACTATCGGTCTTCCGATTGAACTTCTGTCTTTACAGTCCGAAAAAAGGTGTGACTTGTCTGTCTAAAAACTTGATACAACACACGCTAATGTACCGTACCAGTCAAAAGTTTGGACACACCTACTGATTCAATATTTTTTTCGTTTATTTTTTACTATTTTCTACATTGTAGAATAATAGTGAAGACATATCAACACTATAAAATAACACATATGGAATCACGGAACCAAAAAAGTGTAAAACAAAATATAATTTTAGATTCTTCAAAGTAGCCACCCTTTGCCTTTAACAGCTTTGCACACTCTTGGCATTCTCTCAACCAGCATCACCTGGAATGCTTTTCCAACATTCTTGAAGGAGTTCCCACATATGCTGAGCACTTGTTTTTTCCCTCCACTCTGCGGTCCAACTCATCCCAAACCATCTCAATTGGGTTGAGGTCAGGTGATTGTGGAGGCCAGGTCATCTGATGCAGCACTCCATCTCTCTCCTTCTTGGTCAAATAGCCCTTACACAGCCTGGAGGTGTGTTTTGGGTCATTGTCCTGTTGAAAAACAAATGATAGTCCCACTAAGCACAAACCAGATGGGTTGGCGTATCGCTACAGAATGCTATGGTAGCCATGCTGGTTAAGTGTGCCTTGAATTCTAAATAAATCACAGACAGTGCCACCAGCAAAGTACCATCACACCTCCTCCTCCATGCTTCACGGTGGGAACCACACATGCAGAGATCATCCGTTCACCTACTCTGCATCTCACAAAGACACGGCAGTTGGTACCAAAAATCTCAAATTTGGACTCATCAGACCAAAGGACAGATTTCCACCAGTCTAATGTCCATTGCTTGTGTTTCTTGGCCCAAGCAAGTCTTTTTATTGGTGTCCTTTCGTAGTGGTTTCTTTGCAGGATTCACTCAGTCTCTGAACAGTTGATGTCGAGATGTGCCTGTTATTTGAACTCTGTGAAGCATTTATTTGGGCTGCAATTTCTGAGGCTGGTAACTCTAATGAACTTATCCTCTGCAGCAGAGGTAACTCTGGGTCTTCCTTTCCTGTGGCGGTCCTCATGAGAGCCAGTGTCATCATAGCGCTTGATGGTTTTTGCGACTGCACTTGAAGAAATCTTCAAAGTTCTTGAAATATTCCAGATTGACTGACCTTCATGTCTTGAAGTAATGATGGACTATCATTTCTCTTTGCTTATTTGAGCTGTTCTTACCATAATATGGACTTGGTCTTTTATAAAATAGGGCTATCTTCTGTATACCACCCCTACATTGTCACAACACTACCGACTGGCTCAAACGCATTAAGAAGGAAAAAAATTATACAAATGAACTTTTAACAAGGCACACCTGCTAATTGAAATGCATTCCAGGTGACTACCTCATGGAGCTGGTTGAGAGAATACCAAGAGTGTGCAAAGCTGTCATCAAGGCAAAGGGTGGCTGCTTTGAAGAATCTGAAATATATTTTGATTTGTTTAACACATTTTTGGTTATTACATGATTCCATGTGTGTTATTTCATTGTTTTGATGTATTCACTATTATTCTACAATGAAGAAAATAGTAAAAATAAATAAAAACCCTTGAATGAGTAGGTGTGTCCAAACTTTTGACTGGTACTGGTATCGTCCGAACACTGTTGTGTTGTTCAGAGGAGCTAGCCAACAACACAGCTAACACAATCACTTCAAACTGAAGCTGAAAAGACTGCAAACTAGCTGCACTTCGTTTCGTTTGACCTGTTTTCTATTGATAGTTTTTTGTATATATCCATAAAATGATGATTCAAGATTGCGACTGGCAGAGAAAAGCTGCCTACCTGTCTTCATTACTATGGGACAGCTGGAGATTGAATTTGAATATTGAAACAATCTCACTGACGGCAAGGTTTATACAAATCTCCGCTGTTGAAAACAAATTGTTAGTCTAAAAGAAATGTGAGATAATGTCTAGATGCTTTTTATAGTGGAGATAAAGTTTAGAAATTGCCTGGCTGGGCTGATGAGACAGTGGATTGGCGCAGTCAGATGGAACAAAGTAAATAGGCATTTTAATGTCATAGATTTAGCCGGTGGTAACTTGTGGAATAGACACTGGCTGGAATGCGATTTTAACCAATCAGCATTCAGGATTAGACCCACCCCTTGTATAAATGAAAATAATGTGCAGTAGATTCTCTCAATTCCGTAAAAAAACATGGTTTACATTACTTGAATGTATCTTTAACAAAAGGGATATCTGTCTTTTTTATCTACTACATTGTAGTAGTAATAGATAGATTAATACAATATTTGAAATATTACTTGAAGGCTATTACACCAGGTATGTCTCTTTTCTAGCCCAATATTAGATACATTTTTTCATAAATAAGGACATTCCATAGTGACAGCATGCAAGATAAGTCATTGTACAATGCCTGTACCTGCTTGCAGCATGTGTCCCACCACATCTGAAGCTACATCTATAATCAGAATATGGGTGGCAATGTTTTGTTCTAGCATTTGCGCACATGTTTCTTCTACTTCCCATCCGGGGCAGCATGGTGCCCTCATTGCAAGGCTGATTACCTAGATAAACAGGTGTGCGTTCAAAGTGAGAATACAACATGGAACCCATGTTTGATTGGGGGAGGTAGCATCTAAAAACTGGATTTAATGGGCGCGTTCAACATTGCAGCCGACTTTAAAAACGAGTCAAAACTCACTGATCTACAAATCACCCTGCATCATAAATAAATCATAAATAACTACTCAATATTATTTATAGATCAGTCAGTCACAATTTCCCCATGATACATCACCATTTTGATGCTCTTGAACACAGCTAATAGTTTCTTGGTCACTGCTCAGCGATACAAACAGCGATTCTCCAATCAGAACAGTCTACCGATTATGAATGTAGCTTGGGACCCGGTACACATGCTGTTAACAGGTTGTTATTGGACCATGTCACAATCACATGCTATTCAGAACTCAGACATGTCTAACTTGCTGATTCGTTGAACGTGGCACGTGTGTATACGTTTCCTAGTTCCGACTAGTACGTGAACGCAGCATTAAGCTTATGCTTCCTAGTCTAAACAGTTCTGGCATATATTCGGATAAAATTTGGCAACATTTTTGTTCATTTTAGTCTTCGCTGTTCGTGTACACATTTTTTCTTGAGGCAAGTCGAGTTCGGTAGTGGAAGTCTACACCCCTTCATTGGTGATTGGTCATAAATTCTACTCCTAATAAGACTGGGACATTGTGTTTGTTGTCCTTCAATGAGAGACAACTAGTTTTAATGCATATTTCACTTAAGAAATACTGAACCAAAAATCTTAGGTAGATGTAAAACTGCTCGACTAAGACCTCAGCAAAAATGTATGACAGATTTCTTGATTTACTTTAGATTAATTCAGACTATTTCGAGGAAGTGTTTCTGGCTATGTTGTTTCTACGGTGGCTCAAGACGAACAAACAATAATATTGCCGCTTTTTTCTTGTTTTTCAAATTAAGGTTTTTAGGGAGTATAAGCACAGACGTTCACCTAGTTCCGCCAGGAGCAAACCGAACCTATGTATGCAGACAACTTTAGACTTTGTCTCATTAATTTAATAATTAGTCAGAGGTTGCATTTACACAGGAAACCCACATTTTGATATTTTTTTTCTCACTAATTGGTATTTTGACCAATCACATCAGATCTTAACTCTGCCATATTGGGCTAGGCTTTCCCTCCAGTCTGGTCGCTTCCTTGCCTTTTCTCTTTTTGACCAATGGTAGGTCTTGATAATTGAAAGACTACTAATTGGGGAAAGTCATTTCCACTAAATAGGTCATCGAAATTAGCCATAATAACAGAATATTTGTTAAATGAGAAAACCAGCGTTGATAGATTTTCACAATGGTTTAATAAACTAACATTACACTGTGACCAATAACGTTAATAAAAACAATAAGCAACAATCAGTCTTTATGTATATGAATGGCGGGCAAATACTCATGAACATACAAAACCCCAATTAAATGTTTGGCGAGAAGCCATTAGTTTTGTTGAGGCTGAGGATGTCCGAGGAAGGCACAGTACAATCACAGGGCAGCAGGCACTGTCTTTGTTGCTTGATTACCAAAAATGTCCAGCTGCATCAGTGAAAAAAATTGTTGCTCGCTAGGACCATGAAAAAAAACGTTTGGCTGGAGCTTGTCTGAGCGGTTGGTTGTGCATGTACATTTAATGCCGATTGGTTTTGGTTTGCCCACTATAGTGCTGACCGGGTAGATGTTCAGGCCCATACTGAACACTTGTCTTGTCACCAACACAGCAGTTTCCATTAGAGATAGTTCTTTATGGTTGTGTGGTTAGGTTCAATGGATGAACAACACCTTAAGACAGGAAAACATCATGTGGGAGTCCATCATTACCATAGATAGATGGACTCATCTCTGTTAGTGTCTTCTGTCACAGCCATTATAGCGTCTGCACAGCATGGGCAGTTCCATTGAGGCTATCTCCATTTTGAAGATGTCAATTTTCTTCTTCACGATTAGCTGATCACTCCTGAGGACCCGGTAGGACATGACTCCAGCAAGGTTACCAAGAGGGATCAGCAAATGAAGTTGGAAGTCCCACCCAATTGACATTAAAATGATGGAAGCCTCAATGGAGCTGCCCATGCTAATACGGCTTTTTGGCCACTAGAGGCCCCTATCATTCTGTATAGACATTAGGCAATACTTGCTTCTTCTCGCATCCAAGCGCCGATTGGTTGGATAAACAGCGGTGTGAAGGCAGATTGTCAGGGCTGCAGGGCAATCAGATTGAGAGGGCCGATCTTTGTACAATCAGCCTCACCCCACACATTCAACAGATCAGAGTGAACAGTTGCACCTAAACACTGCATACATTTCCTTCTGAGGCACAACCCTGGATCAGCAAGTGTAAAAATATGTATCCTGCTGGACATTCTTTTTGCCATCGATCAACCTTTATTTCACAAGTTAAAACAAAAAACAACCTACAATAGTGTTGCAGTAGAGAAGAGATGTTTAGAACGATTATGTGGCCATGGTGGTGAGAAGCTAGGTTGGGAGTTTTCCCAAGAAGATCGGGGTTTACATCCCTGCTATTGCAGCAAGTGCCATGGAAATCTTTGATGACAATTGAGATTGTATGAATATTTGTCCCCGAATACTCAAATCATAATTCTAGTGTGGAATCATTCCTCAATCAAGATTTACTAATGAGTTGTCAAGTACATATACATTAATAAAAAATGTATTTTAATGGAACGTAATATAATTGTTTTCTTTGTGTTTGGTGAGTCAGGTGGGCCAGGTTTCCCTTTGAAAATATAGAGATCAATCTCTATAACTAAGAAAAACTGGGGGCTCTGGAATAAGTATTCAGAGCCTTTGTCATTTTCACATGAGAAATTTACACCAAATTATACTTCACCAAGCAAAATTCATGAGTTAAGGAAGCAAACTTCCGTTACTGAAACAACGCAGTATTCTCTAATTTGTTGTTAACTATTACTAAATCATTAGTCTTGCTGACTAAGCCTAAAGTCAAATAGAAAATGTTCTTGTTTCAAAAGGTTTACACAAGGTAGCTTACTAACTCACTCGTTTCATGAATTCACCTTCTCCAACCTCAAACATCTGCTACAAGTTAAATGCTCTGCATGTAAGTATCCTGACAGCTTCCCCAGACATAGATTACAAATAAGATATGTATATATGTACATCGTATTTACAGAGCGTTCCAACACAGATGCAGTTGTTAAGGAGGATGTGAGGGGAGGCCCCCTGTGGAAGAGGCAACGTGAGCTCTAGTGATAAAGCCAAAGAGCCAGGGGGTGTAGGGGTGGGGGGGCTGGGCTGAGTAGACCATCATTTTCATCCCCGGGCTGCTATAGAAAGGAAAACAATTCACAGGTAATTCATGGCCTCATTAGCATCTGAACATTAGTTGCCATTTCTACAGTCACCTTTATAGCCTTGCTAAACTTTATGTAGACCAAGTCTTTAAAAAGTCTAAACAAAAAAGGCACATAGACATAGGCTTTACTTGTTGAACAGTAATGTTCTATAACATAGTAGCTACTAGGGGGAAAAAAAGAGTAGGGTCGGTGTGTGTAGGTCAGTTTTAGGCTCCAATGCTATGGATGGGTTAACAATCTATCATAGAAAAATAAGAAGTGATATGATTTTAGGGGTATGTTCCATTTGACCCATTAATGACGAAGCATTGGCCGTTTGAAATCAATACTTTTTTAAAATCACGATTGAAAAACTAGTCAGTGATTCATAGGCTGTATCACAAGGTGGTGGTCCCGTGTGGCTCAGTTGGTAGAGCATGGCGCTTGCAACGCCAGGGTTGTGGGTTCATTCCCCACGGGGGGACCAGGATGAATATGTATGAACTTTCCAATTTGTAAGTCGCTCTGGATAAGAGCGTCTGCTAAATGATGTCAATGTCAATGACAACTGGCCGTGATTGGGAGTCCCATAGGGCGGCGCACAATTGGCCCAGCGTCGTCTGGGTTAGGGTTTGGCCAGGGTAGGTCGTCATTGTGAATAAGAATTTGTTCTTAACCGACTTGCCTAGTTAAAGATAAAATAATATAGAGCAATTGCGTTACCAGTATCAGTGGTATTAGATGCAGACTTTAGGGTGCTGGAGATGAGAGCAGTTGATGTACACTGCTACTTCAATGTAATTACATGTAATTTGTCATAATTAAAAATAAAAATAAACTATGGGTGAGATACCAACAATGGTTAGCAAAACAATGAAAAAGCCTGCGTGATATACAGTATGTTAGATACTGCGCTCTAGGTCTCACTTAGTGCCCCCTTGAAAGCCTGCATGACTGGTTTGAGTCAAAAGGGGAAGTAACTAAGTTATCTCTACTAAAGATGAATTGTGAAGATTACCCCATGCATGCAACCAGATCATGCCAACAGTTATAAATTTAAGCAGAGAAAATGAACAAAAGAGAACGTTGGACAGGTGCTGATTGAGAAAGTAGAGGCGAAGTGAAGACAGATGTTTGTGTGTAAATGCATGGATGTATCATTGGTAACCCGCTATACCAAATCTGAGTTGTTTTTTTTGTTTTATGGGGGGGGGGGATCACAATGGTATTAGTACGAATAAAAAGCAACCTTACCTTATTCACACCTAAGAAAAGGGGAAAGACATTGTAAGACACAAAAACGTGTGACACAGATCAGTGATTTCAGGTACCTTAAACCACTGCAAAATGTATATATATACACACATACACTACCGTTCAAAAGTCTGGGGTCACTTAGAAATGTCCTTGTTCTCCATGAAAACATACATGAAATTAGTTTCAACAGGAAATATAGTCAAGAAGTTGACATGGTTATAAATAATTATTTTTAATTTAAATAATTGTGTCCTTTAAACTTTGCTTTCGTCAAAGAATTCTCAATTTGCAGCAATTACAGCCTTGCAGACCTTTGGCATTCTAGTTGTCAATTTGTGGAGGTAATCTGAAGAGATTTCACCCCATGCTTCCTGAAGCACCTCCCACAAGTTGGATTGGCTTGATGGGCACTTCTTACGTACCATATGGTCAAGCTAATCCCACAACAGCTCAATAGAGTTGAGATCCAGTGACTGTGCTGGCCACTCCGTGATAGACAGAATACCAACTGACTGCTTCTTCCCGAAAAAGTTATAGCATAGTTTGGAGCTGTGGGTCATTGTCCTGTTGAAGGAGGAAATTGGCTCCAATTAAGCGCCGTCCACAGGGTATGGCATGGCGATGCAAAATGGAGTGATAGCTTTCCTTCTTCAAGATCCCTTTTACACTGTACAAATCTCCCACTTCACCACCACCAAAGCACCCAAAGACCATCACATTGCCTCCACCATGCCTGACAGATGGCGTTCAGCAATCCTCCAGCATCTTTTCAGTGTCTCACAAATGTTCTGATTTGTGATCCGAACACCTCAAACTTAGATTTGTCTGTCCATAACACTTTTTTCCCAATCTTCCTCTGTCCAGTGTCTGTTCTTTTGCCCATCTTAATATTTTCTTTTTCTTGGCCAGTCTGAGATATGGCTTTTTCTTTGCAACTCCGCCTAGAAGGCCAGCATCCAGGAGTCGCCTTTTTAAATCAAATTTTATAAGTCACATGTGCCGAACACTTACAATGAAATGCTTACTTACGAGCCCCTAACCAACAACGCAGTTCACGGTTGACGTTGTGACTGCTGTTTTGCGGGTACTATTTAATGAAGCTGCCAGTTCAGGACTTGTGAGGTGTCTGTTTCTCAAACTAGACACTCTAATGTACTTGTCCTCTTGCTCAGTTGTGCACCGGGGCCCCCCACTCCTTTCTATTCTGGTTAGAGCCAGTTTGCGCTATTCTGTGAAGGGAGTAGTACACGCCGTTGTACGAGATCTTCAGTTTCTTGGCTATTTCTCACATGGAACAGCCTTCATTTCTCAGAACAAGATTAGACTAACGAGTTTCAGAAGAGAGGTCTTGTTTCTGGCCATTTTGAGTCTGTAATCGAACCAAATGCTGATGCTCCAGATACTCAACTAGTCTAAAGAAGGACAGTTTTATTTCTTCTTTAATCAGAACAGTTTTCAACTGACCTAAGAAAATTGCAAAAGGGTTTTATAATGATCAATTAGCCTTTTAAAATTATAAACTTGGATTAGCTAACAACATGCAATTGGAACACAGGAGTGATGGTTGCTGATAAATGGGCCTCTGTACGTCTATGTAGATGTTCCATTAAAAATCTGCCGTTTCCAGCTACAATAGTCATTTACAACATTAACAATGTCTACACAATATTTCTGACCAATTTGATGTTATTTCAATGGACATTTTTTTTTGCTTTTCTTTCAAAAACAAGGACATTTCTAAGTGACCCCAAACTTATGAACTGTAGTGTAAATACATATACTTTGCATTTGGAAAGTATTCAGACCCCTTGACTTTTTCCCCATTTTGTTACGTTATAGCCTTATTCCATAATTGATTAAATAGTTTTTCCCTCCCCCCTCAATCTACACACAATACCCCATAATGACAAAGCAAAAAGAGGTTTTTGAATATTTGTTGGCTAATTTATTATAAATAAACTGAAATCATATTTACATAAGTATTCAGACTTTTTACTCAGTACTTTGACGCACCTTTGGCAGCCTCGAGTCTTCTTGGGTATGACGCTACAAGCTTGACACACCTGTATTTGGGGAGTTTCTTCCATTCTTCTCTGCAGATCCTCAAGATCTGTCAGGTTGGATGGGGAGCGTTGCTGCACAGCTATTTTTAGGCCTCTCCAGAGGTTTGATCGGGTTCAAGTCCAGGCTCTGGTAGGGCCACTCAAGGACATTGAGACTTGTCCCAAAGCCACTTCTGCGTTGTCTTGGCTGTGTGCTTAGGGTCGTTGTCCTATTGGAAGGTGAACGTTCCTGAGCAGGTTCATCAAGGATCTCTCTGTACTTTTGTCCATTCATCTTTCCCTCGATCACAACTAGTCTCCTAGTCCCCGCCACTGAAAAGCATGCCCACAGCATGATGTTGCCACCACCATACTTCACCATAGGAATGGTGCCAGGTTTTCTCCAGACATGACGCTTGGCATTCTGGCCAAATAGTTCAATCTTGGTTTCATCACACCAGAGAATCTTGTTTCTCATGGTCGGAGTCCTTTAGGTGCCTTTTGGCAAACTCCAAGCGGGCTGTCATGTGCCTTTTACTGAAGAGTGGCTTCCATCTGGCCACTCTACCATAAAGGCCTGATTGGTGGAGTGCTGCAGAGATGGTTGTCCTTCTGGAAGGTTCTTCTCCAGAGGAAATCTGGAGCTCTGTCAGTGACCATCGGGTTCTTGGTAACCTCCCTGACCATGGCCCTTCTCCCCCGATTGCTCAGTTTGGCTGGGCGGCCAGCTCTACAAAGAGTCTTAGTGGTTCCAAACTTCTTCCATTTAAGAATGATGCCACTGTTCTTGGGGACCTTTAATGATGCAGACATTTTTTAGTACCCTTCCCCAGATCTGTGCCTTGACACAATCCTGTCTCGGAGCTCTACGGACAATTCCTTTGACCTCATGGCTTGTTTTTTGCTCTGACATGCACTGCTAACTGTGCGGACCTTATATAGACAGGTGTGTGCCTTTCATAATCATGTCCAATCAATTGAATTTTACACAGGTGGACTCCAATAAAGTTGTAGAAACATCTTAAGGATGATCAATGGAAAGAGAATGCGCCGGAGCTCAATTTCGAGTCTCAAAGCAAAGAGTCTGAATACCTATGTAAATAAGGTATACGTAAAAAAAAAAAAAATACATTTGCATTATGGGCTATTGTGTGTAGATCAATGGTTTAATTTAAAAAAAAATCAATTTTAGAATAAGGCTGTAACGTAACAAAATTTGGAAAAAGGGGTCTGAATACTTTCAGAATGCACTGTACATACATATACACACAGTATTTATATTCTTTAATGTAAAAATAAAATGCTATTCCCTTGCCGGGAGAGATGGATAGAAACCGTTAAGGATCAGCCAGTCCATCCCACCTACTGCCACCAGCCTCTTCACCACACCCACCCAGTCGGAACCCCAACCATGCCCATCCTACTTGCGTACTTTTCCAGGAACATAGTTCCGGTCAATGGACTCATCCTGAAGGAACATGTGCAGACAGCGCTCATTCTGGGCCAGGGGATGACCTGCAAGTCTGGTGATAGAGGAGAGAGTAGCAGGTTTCAGTTAAATAGCAATCATAATTGATTATTAGTGGAGTCAAAGGCAGATGGCTGGGAGTTCATTTGATAATGAACTGAAATGGAGACACAGCCATACAGAGAGAAATACTATAGACAGAAACGATACACACCTGTTGATGAACTGCTCCAAGCCTACCCTCCGCTCCTCAATGAAGGACTCCTCAAAGATACCCTCATCTCCTCGGAAGGGCAGCTGTCTTTTTAAAGCTTTCCCAGGGAGAGGGGGCACCACAATCTTTAGAAAGCACACAACTTATCAGTAACTTAGTCACATACAAACTTTAATGTATTAAACATTTCTGTTTAAGATTAGTATTATACTGGTCCAACATACAAGCAATTAGTTATGCAGTGTGTAACTACCTTACTGTCTCTCTCCAGCTCATTCTTCAGCCACTCAAAATCACTGTACCTTCTCCGCACAACAGAGTCCTTAAGTTTGAAGATGGGAAGATTTGTCTGCATGTGAAAAAAATGTATATTAAATCACATTAAATGACAGAAATCCAGGAGTGGCATTTCCAGTACAGCATTCAGTGACATGGTCAGACATCAGTGCTTACACCAGAACCCTTCACCGATGAATAATTTGATCAGCATCTTGTCTCTGAATCTGTGAAAAACACTGTTCAGTTTTGTGACACTGGTGTGTGGTGCTGTGTCTAGTGATAATGGATGGTTTATAATGCAACCACATCTTTCGAGTATGGAAACACAGAGAGATTGTTGCATTAATGTTGAGATTTGTAGTAGTAAGGGTATACAGTAGATATTTTTTACATTTTACTAAGCAAGTCAGTTAGGAACAAATTGTTATTTACAATGACGGCCTACACCGGCCAAACCCGGACGACACTGGGCCAATTGTGCGCCGCCCTATGGGACTCCCAATCACGGCCGGCTGTGATACAGCCTGGATTCAAACCAGGGTGTCTGTAGTGACGCCTCAAGCACTGAGATGCAGTGCCTTAGACCACTGTGCCACTCGGGAGCCCAGTACACATGTAGTCTCTGTTCAGCATGCCCTAGATCTGGGATTCAAGAAACTAGCCCATGTACAAACAGATCTTTCTAATACCATGAAGGTTTAACACCCTAGTGGCTGGTTGGCCTATCTCATAACTACAGTGTTAGCTGGCCCAGTACTCTCCAATCTTGGTCCTGGGGATTCCAAGGGTGTGCAGGCTTTTATTCTGGGTTGGAGAAAAAGCCTATACATCCTACAGAAATTAACAGAGTTTAATAAAAGAGCTATAGCCCATGCTAGTCACTATGTTATCTGGCAGAAACACTGCTACCAAACTAACACAGTTCTTTCACATACTGGCTATTTGATGTTGATGGATCTTAGCAACGACTGCATCAGGAATTTGTATATAACGATTATTTCAAATGACAAAGAAGTGAAAGGCTAAGCATTTGAACAGCAAAAAGTCCAGTCTCTCGAAAAACCGTCCCACCCATGTTCCCTCATCATACTAGCGTCACCTAAACTAGGGCCTGCCAAAATCACCGGCCCCGATTTCAATACTGCAAGATAGTACAAACCTAGAACACTCACCCGCATTCGCACTTCATAGGTGGTGAATCTGTTCCGGCCAACTCCAATTGTTTGTGGGTCATAAACGTCGATTTCAAGAAAATTGCTTGGGGGGCCATACGCATCTGTGAGATCCTGTGGTTTAGAGTTTAATCGGCGAGTATCTGCAACAGTGGGATCCGACATGTTCGGCTTCAGCTGCGGCTGATCTCGAGACGACACAATTGCGAAGGTTCTTGTTCCGCAGCCAATCGAAACAGAGGAAACGCATTCCTCTTTTCCCAAGTATTTACCGGCGTTAACTTTGACCAATTGTAGAAGAGAATGAAACAATTGTGCCAAAATTAAACGAGTGTAAAACAGTAATCATACTGACAAAATGTGATTAAAATATTATCAATGAAGAGAACGACTGTTTATCATTTTGAAGTCTTACACATTTACAGGACGGCCTATTCTGTTGTAAAATAAATAAATAATTGTTTCCAAAATAAAGACTTTTAGGAGTCTAAATCAGACCAGATGTATATTTTTACCGTACATAGGTCTAGCTCTACTGTAGTGTAACGACCCTGGGTTTATAAGCGCGGAAATCGACTCTGCCGGACGAGCATGCTTTGCGGCACAGTGGATAGCGCGCCGGACTTCGGGCTAGAAGGTCGAGGGTTCGAGACATGCTCCCTGCTGTTTCATCACAGTATATTATTATTCTGCTTACATCACGCGCTGCATTCGATAAACACTCCCCAAACAAAGTTATACTCTAAAATACACTGGGAATTGTAGTTCTTGTGCACACTGTCAGATTATTGTTTAAATAAACACACCGTAACATGCTGATTTAGGCTGATCTTAAAAATTCAAATGAAACGTGTTGCATAGAACACATCGAACATTCCTATGCTTTTCTAGGTTGGTACCGATATTCTTGAGAAAAAAATATCATACTGAAATGAATCTTCTTCACAGATCTTTCTGGACACAAATCATTATTTTTGAATGTCACTGTACAACAATGGCAATTTTAAAGTAACCTGACTACGACCAACTTTTTTATGGCAGTATACCGACAGACTGGGACTATTGGTGAAAGTTTGAGTGTCAAATGAAAGAGGGATGCATGTGCTTCAAGACTAGATTGGAGCTGGAAAGATCTGTAGCCTAGAAGTCTGGGCTACTTGGGCAATTGAAATCTGATTGACCATTGTTGGGTAACTTTCCAGCTTTGGTTTAGGTGTGTAGGTGGTGTGTGTACACTTTAGGAAATGTTACACAATCCTGATTTAGCTATTTTAGCTCGACAGACGTTCGTTGTTTACATTCGTGCTTTAAGAAGTCACATGACTGACTGCATTTCCCAGCAGTCCTCACCACGCAAGCGCAGTACACGTTTTCTGGCAGTGGTAAACAGACGTCAGAAGGGAGTCTTCGCCTCGAGTCAAAACTAAACAAAAAAAGATATACGATGAATGAATATTTGGACATCCAGAATAGCCACAAGTCAAGCAAAACTAACGATTGAAAGGGGGAGAATTCCAAAGGAAGGTACTGAAGCCTTTTTTTCGACTTTTGAGAGGATTTTGAACTCCAAAATAACTGGAGTTAGCCAGCAGCTAACGTTAAGTGGCTATCACGCTATTTTAAAAACTACGTTTGGTGTGTGGAGTCGAGCCGAGGTGGGAGAGCCTAAACTCCAAGAAACCGTGGATTACGAACCGTGCTTTAAATTGGTCACAAGACGCCGACTGATCCAATTTTAGGCACACTCTTAAGGTTTGTGCTCGCGCGAGCATCGTGTGCTGCTGCGTGTCAAGAAACATGGCAGATGGTGACACGCGCTTGCCCGCAATGTGGAGGAGCGTGAAAACTTGAATCAGAAAACCACGGACTTTCTGATTCATTTGTTTCTTCTAATTTTGTTTTACAGACCACCATGATCAAACTGTTCAGTAAGGTTTTGCGCTCAACATTTTATTTTTGTCAGTCGACTAAAATTACTTAGATAATACTGTAGCCAAAGAAGCGACAGCCAGCATAACATTACTGTTTTGACATCAGAAGTAAACGTGTCATTGGTTAGATAATCAAATATTGCAGATTTTTTTTACTTGAAACATTGACTATTTTATTGCAAACTCCATGAATCCAGATTTTGTATTCACTCTAAGTAATATTGTTTCACGGGGAGCAGTGACAGATGTATGTTGAAATGAAAAAGTTGTTGTTTACTAAATTGCTTTGAATTTGGATATCAATGTTCAAAGTAATATTATATCAACTCCAGTGTTCTATTGAAGCTGGAGGTTATTTCTACATGCGAAGGAGCGAGACAGCACGTTGTTTACAAGTGCAGACGAAGGCACAGTAAACCTAGTCGGCTCTTTTGTATCAGTGACCCACTGTGGTAATCCTCATTTGTGGGTTATTTGCAAAGTATATGTGTTTGAGGGCGACTTTTATGTTATAATGTTAAAGTTAAAAGCAAAACAAGTCAGTTCAATTTATAGTGTTGTGAGAGCAATAATTTTATAGCTAACGTTACTTTTACCTTCATAAACATAGAATATATTTACATTTTCCACAACAAACTACCAAAACTAAACCGAGACAAACGTTTATATATATATATATTTTAAGTATATACCCCACAGTAACACGTTATGTGGGCCATAAATTGCATTGGTCTCTGATTGCAATCCAGATGTTTTGGTGTGCATTCCTCCCTGAGTTCTCTTTGTTCTTTTATACAAACAAAGGAACCGTCATCCCAGCCCTCCTCTGCTCTATGTAAATCGGAAGGTTTATGATAGTTACTATTAAAGGGATTATTTGGGTCCCCTAATCTCCAATCTCAGGATTAACACCACTATACTGGTGTATCCAGATTATTGTTTCTCTCTTCTACTAGTCCCCTTAATAGAGAATGGAACATAGCGTTTTGGTGTAGATAGTTGAAGTTTATAGATAACTTTTGGTTATACAATAATTACATTAGAAAATATAGTCTAACTTTGAACATAGACCCCTTCTTAGATAAGAATAGGCCTACATTTTGGTGTGCCTATTACAAATACATGTCCCCAGATTACATTTTACATTAGTCATTTAGCAGATGCACTTATCCAGAGCGGTTTAGAGGAGCAACTAGGGTTAAGTGCCTTGCTCAAGGGCACATCAACAGATTGTTCACATAGTTGTCTCAGGGATTCAAGCCTTCAGTTACTTGCCCAACGCTCTTCACCACTCTTCACCTGTGACCCTACAAAAGTACAATATTGTTATTTTGATTTAAAAAAAACATTGTTTCAATATTTCAGTCTCACTATTATTTACCTTGATGATTTATTTGAAGTATTATCTCTTAGTTGTCTACATTTAGGATAGTTGTAGCAAACAAAACCTTACAATGGAGGGTTCAACGGTACCCACGATTGACCCAGATTTTGAGCCGCAAAGCAGACCTAGGTCGTGCACATGGCCGCTCCCCAGACCCGACATCTCAGCTGTCAAACCGGAGGTGGCGGACGGCCCTGAATCTTCTGCGGGAACCCCGCCCGCCGACGACGATAAGCAGGAGCAACAGCAAATCATATCCGAGCCTGAGAAAGTTGTGGTCACAGAGGGAGGAGTCGTAGCCGGAGTAGGTGGAGCCACACCCAGAAAGGGATCATCCCGGCGCAATGCATGGGGGAACCAGTCTTACGCGGACCTGATTAGTCAGGCTATTGAGAACTCTCCAGAGAAGCGTCTAACCTTGGCACAGATATATGACTGGATGGTGAAAACTGTGCCTTACTTCAAAGATAAAGGAGATAGCAACAGCTCAGCAGGGTGGAAGGTAAAAAAAACATGCTCATCATTATTGTTATTCACATTGTTAGAAACATGTTATACAGCCCATTTGCTGTGAACACATGATACATTATTACACTGCATTAATGCTTGAAATCTATCGTCAAACCAAGTTGAATGTTTTCTGAAAATTTAACAAGGCACCAATCTTAAAACCCTTTTTCTTGTCCCCCCTTTCCTCTAACTCAGAATTCAATCCGCCACAACTTATCACTCCACAACAAGTTCCTGAGAGTTCACAATGAGTCCACAGGCAAGAGTTCTTGGTGGATGCTCAACCCAGAGGGGGGCAAGACTGGGAAAGCCCCCCGTCGCCGTGCTGCCTCCATGGACAACAGCAGCAAACTGCTGAAAAGCCGGATGCGAGCCAAGCAGACCAAGAAGGCAGCAGCAGGCCTGGGAGGGACCACTGGGGGAGATGGCGACGGGGGCGCAGACAGTCCCAACTCCTCCCAGCAGTTCCCTAAATGGGGGGTAAACAGTGGCAGCCCCTCATCCCGTGGTAGCCTAGACGACCCTGACATGTGGACCAGCTTCCGTCCACGCACCAGCTCCAATGCCAGCACCCTGAGTGGCCGGCTGTCCCCCATCGGCCCCGGCCAGGAGGATGAGGATGACCTGCCTGAGGAAGGTCTACTGGGCTACTCCACGGGCAACCTGCCCCCCACCCTCACTGAGACACTAATGGAGGAGCTGGACCTGATCGATGGCCTGACACTGATGACCGAGCAGCAGGGAGGGGCTAGTCCCAGCACAGCCCCACCGGCTCCCCCCACCCCTCTGCCCTCTGCCTCAACACTGCTTCCCCGGGGCTCCGGGTTCCCCTCCTTCCGTCAGCTACAGCCATCCAACATCTCCCAGGCCCCCAACCAGACTGGGGGACAGTCCTCAGGCACACAATGTGGCAACAATAACAACTCCAAACCATTAAACTATGGTAACTCTCTCTTTAACCCCATGCCCAGCCCTGGCTCCCGTGGGACTGGTCTCTATGGCACCCATGTTCCCTCCAGCTTGGAGGCGTTGCTCACCTCAGACTCCCCGCCTCCCAGTGATTTCATGATGACCCAGGTGGACCCCCTTATGCCCAGTCCTAGTGGAGTGGGGATGATGGGCATGGGGGGTCCCATGGTGGGAGGGCGGCCCAAACCAAACCAGCTGTTGCTGGGGAAGGGGCTTGAGCCAAACACTGTGGCATCCATGAGGATGCAGTCCCAGCTCCAACAGCAGCACTCTCAGCTGGGCCTGGGCATGATCCTGTCAGGCATGGCCCAAGACTCTCCACAGCTCTCAGCCCTCAAAGCTCAGCATGCACAGCTGCCAGGTATTGGGCCTCACCACGGAGGGGGCCTATCCAATATAGGAGGAGGTCTGCCAGGGATGGGCCAGTTCGGAACGCCGAGCTCCTTCCTACCATGTCAAGACCGCTTGCCCACTGACTTGGACATTGAGATGTTCACAGAGAACTTGGACTGTGACGTTGACTATATCATCAACAGTGACCTCATGGATGGAGAGGGCATTGATTTCAACTTTGACCCCATAATGCCAGGTGGGCAAAGCTACTCTGGCCCTGCAACTACGCAGAGCTCCGCCCACAACTGGGTACCCAGCTAACTTCTCAGTAACCTTGCAGTGTTAGCCAGGTATGCTGAAATTATACTTTCAGGTTCTAACCTCTCAGTAGTTTTGCACTGTACAACTAAACCACTCTTTTCTTTACCCTTTGCTTTCTTTATCCTCTTCATGATTACCCTTGTTTTCCCTCTCACCCTCACTCACTTCCTGTATCCCCTGCTTTGTTCTGGAGATTAATCAAGAACATCATGAACTACAATTTGAACATTTGTCTTTTACTTGTTGTTGCAGGTAAGGATCCCCAATCACACACAAACTCAACGACACCTACAACCTAGAACACACCTGGTGCATTCATTCCTAATCCTCATCTCCCTATTGGCTGAAGATCCAATTCCGAAGCAATTTTTTAAACTTTTGTGCTTGTACTTTTGACGAAACCAGACCTCAGACATCCATGTCACAGGCCATCCATGTCCCTGCCCCTAGTAACAGTTGCAACTTTTGGGGACTTTGCCGTATTTTTTTGAGTGTTTGAGATAAGTATGACAGAATTTATTTCGGGTGAAAAGATGAAGCACAACTAACAACTCTAAGTTAATATCACAATGAATATTATTACTATACCAAAGTAGTTTTAGGATTGATATGGTACACTTCCTTGATGTCTTTGATATTGAAGGTGAAATGGACAGTGCACACAGGAAGAAATTGCCAGTTTTCATATAAATTGTAGGTGGTGAACTATTACCGACAACCACCAACTTGGACATGAAATTAAGCTGCTGCATCTTTATCTACGGAGGGAATGAAGTTCCAACACACTCCTCTGGACTTTCCTCAATTAAAATATTGAGAAGATGACACGAGCAAAGGCTGATGATGTTAAGTCATTGGATGAGACCAAGTTGAAGATGTATGATTTGACATTGGACTCCGCATGTTGACCAGACGTAGTCTAACATTTGGTCGCTTGGTGGTACGAAACATGTGCTTCTGTTTCTTTTTCATTGACGAGACCGGAGCTGCAAAGTAACTACGAGTTATGTCAGTAGTAATTTAACAGTACAGGGTATGTGATATGCATTTACCGCTTGGCATTCATGACTGCTCAGTGTGTGCTAAAGAGCAGGGTAGAAAACACTTTGGTGGAGTTTTTTATTTTCTTGATGTGCAGTTACACTAACAATGTGAAGAAAAGTGATTTGTGAGCTTTTTACAGGGGGCATTCAAAGGTAATTGTATTTGCCAACAAATTATTTGGTTGACCAAGTGTTATATCATTGAAAGCAGTTTTCCTCCACTGCTTTAAGGGCCGTTTGAAGGTTTTGCGGAACTGGGTTGTGTTTCAAGGCACTTGAGAGTATTCCTGTCATGTGGCTCCTGTACTCTAATGGCAAAATAAGAGACTAAACCAAGTTCGGTTGAATCATTTCATCAAAGAAAAGAGGCAAGGTTGTCATGCTATGCAGATCAATCAGGAAAATTCAAAAGAAATCTTGAAGGAAATTGTTAAGATCTCTTGAAGGGTTTTGCATTTAATGTTTTCCTGCAATGTTCTATCCCTTAAAGTAAGGGAAACTGGGGCTTCATGTGGGAATATTTTCTCACTGATAACTTTGTTATACATTACTAACCATCTTTTTTAAAATGAAATTAATACAACATGTGAGAAGTAAAATATTTGACTAGTTTAATATACAATTTAGATGGAGGTTATATATGAAATATTAACATATATGAATATATTTCTATTACTAATCAGACGTTATGGAGAAAAACAATTTCAGATAATTTTGAACGGTCATTTTCTATATATTCTTTTATTTTTGTAAAAGATGAGATGCATGTAGATTTTATACATAACCAAAAGAACACTAAGAATTACATGGCAGATAGTGGGTGCTTGGGACAAAAAATATTTTAGTGTAGATAAGCTTCGCAAGTGGAGCCAAAGAATGAAAAAAGAAAAGAAATCTGCATTTTAACAAATGACAAGGCAGGTGAGTTGAGGCGAAGTACATGCGTGGATATACCAGTATAACTTGATTTTCCAAATTGACTTGCCACTTAGTTAATTTGACTTGATTATTGTGAAATTTAAATCAAAGTTAAAACCTGCACATGTTATTTACACAGTGGAGGACATTTTGCTTACAGCAGTGATGCTGAATTCACATCTCAAATGATGCAGCGATTAAATCTCAGGGTCATTTAAAAAATAATAATAATGGAAACATCTTCCTTAAGGGAGTAATCAGATAATCATCAGAATTACATTTATTTTAGGTAAATTTCTATGTTAAAATACAAGACTGGAAACCAACAGCCCCTCGTGTTTTGCCATTTTCTTAATCGTGAGGCATCCTTGACACAAGGGTCTTTTGATTCATACCACTTTTTCAATTTAACACTTAAAAATATAAATTCTAATTTTACTATCTAAGATGGAAATAAACAAGAGATCTTTAGTCATGTATATCATAACAATAGTCTTGTTCGAGGTTGTTAAACTGCCAATATTGAACACTATAGCATGTTATTCAATAGCAAGATGCACCATGTCATTTTTCATGTTTTTTTTTTCCTTTTGAAGATGAGTTTTGTGTTAGGAGGAAGTTTGTATTTAAATACTTGATCACGACAGAAGAAAAGGTTTCATTTATTGTAAATGTTTTTTGTGTTGACCAGTTTTTCATCTGAAATGCATCCTAGATGGAGTTTGACATCCATTATTAATAATTTCACTGTAACCATGTGAATACTTTAGCTTTTCATTTGTATAAAGCACTCTTTTTCGCACAGATTTTTCTATTGACCGGTGCTAGTTGTCATTTATGACATACCCTAAGAGGGCCATAATGCAATGGGTGCATATTTAGATTCTTTCAGGGCCTTGAATCATTTGTATGCAGCACAAGGATATTTTGAGTGAGGTAGTGATTAGTTAAAGCTGAAATATGTAACTTTTTGGGCGACCTGACAAAATTGACGTCATTGTAAGCAAGTCTAAGAAGTGGTAGATCTGTTCTATGTGCACTATTTCTATTCTTCCCGTTTTAAGTTTCATTTTTGTCTTTTACTTTCAATTTTGTACACCATCTGAAAATATAATTTTTGGTTATGGAAAATATATTTCACAGTGGTTTAGATGGTACAATAATTCTCTACACTATGCGTGATTGTTTTGTCACATAAACTGAAATTAGGCAAGCTATTAGAATTTTAGCAACCAGGAAATGGCGGAGCGATTTCTGCATAGTGCATCTTTCAAGAAACAAACCTTTTATTTTTCTGTATTGTGATCCCCAAACGTTGTCACTTAAAAATAGTTTTGAAATTAAAGTGAATACTGTGTAGTTTGAGGTATTTTAGTAATGATGTATGAAATGTAAGCAAAAGGCAATTAATTTACTGGTCCCATTGATGTACAACAAATCAACTTGGTTGCTGTGATGGATTCCACAGGGTCATACTATTGTTACCATTATCGGCCGGGTCTTTAAGACATGTCTTCTGCTTATGCATCTTAGGATGGGTGTGAGTGTTTGATAGGACTGTGTGAAAGTGAATGTGTCAGTGTTGGACAGTGGTGTAACTTGTGTGTTGGTGGCTGTTTGTAAAAGCACAGGGTATAGAGGACATCCTTCTCATAGACTTTATTTGCTCGGTCATGCCTTGAGTAATCTGCTGGAGGTTCAGCCACTGTCACCTACAATTTATGGGCTTTTTACTTTGTATCCCCTAGTCCCTGTAATATTTCCTCTCAATATTTTTCTTACATTTCTTTAATACTAATTTTCTTATAATAAAAGTAGCAGTTAGTAATTTTCTTATTTTGAAATAAAAAAATGGCCCCACTTTTTGATAATACAGCATTTTAGTATGTGGACAGGGTTGAGTAAGTTTATTTTTTATTTTTTTTAAGGGGGGAAGGGGGTCAGGGGTTGATAAGTTGTGCATAGCCAATATGGGTTGATTTACTTTGATTAGTTTTGGTCTTATTACTACAGGAGGACATTTGAATAAAATAAATCCCATATGTCGATCACAAATTATTTATCTCATGATCACTACATAACAAAAGTTGTTTTGTCGAGATCACGAGATAATCAAAAGGACCACACATCATCCATTCCTTTGTTCAGATGCACGATAACCACCATTAAGGAGCCCTGTGGCTGCATTTAAGCCCTGAACGATGTCTGACATGTGCGCCACCCCCAAGACCACAGCCAATCGCATGCAAGGAACAACACGGCTAACTTGGCCAGTCTTCTGAGCTAGCTAAGTAGTCTTATTAGCTAGCTAGCTTGTTATCTATGCAGGTTGTTAGCATGCATAACTGATGTGTATCATTTTAAGGGACACATTTACTGTGGGTGAGCTCCATTCCTAACAGGCTGATCAGATGCAATTTCAGCCTCAGAGGCTGATAAGTCAGGATGCTGCCTTGTAGGCTGTTTCATAGGTAAAGCACCTTGCAGGCAGATTAGCTGTCAAGGTGCTTTATAGGCAAATTAATATCTGATCCAGGGGCTGAGCTCTATTCCTGGCAGGCTGATTAGATTCAATAGCAGCCTTCGAGGCTGATTAAACAGGATGTTGCCTTGTAGGCTGTTTCAAAGGAAGGCTCCTTGCAGACAGCCAACAAGGCAGCATCCTGACTTATCACTCTCTGAGGCTGCTATTGCATCTGATCAGCCTGCCAGGAATAGAGCGCACCCACTCTTGATCATATACATAATGCACTGACTGCTAATCTGCCTGCATGGAGCTTTGCCTATGAAACAGCCTACAAGGCAGAATCCTGATTTATCAGCCTCTGAGACTGCTATTGAATCTGATCAAGCTCTGAGGCTGAAATTTAATCTGATCAGCCTGTCAGGAATGTAGCTCACCCACTGTAAATGTTTATTATCCATAAAACATGAAGTGTCCCTTTACAATTATACACATCAGTTATGCAAGCTAAGAACCAGCATAGATTATTTAAATTTTTTACGAGCTATCTAGCTCGCTCACAATACTAGCAAAGTTAGCTGTGTTGTTGCTCGCATCCGAATGGCTGTGGTCTTGGGGGTGGCACACAGCCTGGGAGACGGGGCTGCCTGTCAGGCATCGTTCAGGGCTTAAATGCCCTACGAGAGCTTAAAGGAAAGGTCCACCTAAAAACTATATTTTGGTATTTGTTTCATTAGTCCATTGTGGACATAGTCCAAAATGTTTTGCTTGGCAGCAATCGTTTAAGATATGTAACTTTCAAAATAGAGAAATCATTACATTTTGCATCATACAGGATGATTTCTGTATTTTGAAAGTTACATCTTGAAAACTTCTTTGCTGACAAGCAAAACATTTTTGAGTGTAGTTTTCCTTTAAAACATATGCGCTGATCCACGGTGGGCTCTGCCGCTTCAACCATACTGTCAATCATTAATACGTCCACTCCTATTTATAGAGTTTCTCGTGATCTCGACAAAACAACCTTTGTTATGTCATGATCATGAGATAAATATGTTGTGATCTCAACATAACGAGGGAAACATTTTAATTATTGATATGTCTGTTTTCTGGACATCCATATATTTCTCTCCCAATCTTACTTTACATGTTGTAAAGTCAGCCAGAGATAACGTTGAACACGGTTCTGGAAAGTGGAAATAAACTTTAAACTCTGTTTAACTCATTTAGCCAAGTAATTATTTTATTTCAAAATGTCATTGGGTCACTAATATTCACATGTATATTGTTCATGAACTTAATGGTATCAAAGAATATAACATTGGGATGTAATTTTTTTTAACGTTTTAACATTGATTCAAAATGCTTAATATCTGCCACTAGAGGGGGTACGTGTATAGAAAAAGGATTCTCAGACGCAAGTCCAACATTTCTGTGAGACTATAATGGATTAACATATGTTATCCAATAGCAGCTACCATGTTTTAATCATGTCACGAGGGAGGGAGGCCTTTCAAAGTAATTACAGATGTATGTAGGACATTACCTTATGAATTAATTCAGGCCTCTGTTGCAACCTGTTGGTCTATGTTTCTAAGAATGGGAGCAAGTGAGGACTGGTGGGACTGGAATGGAGAATAAGAAAAAAGCTGAACCCAATTCCTTCATCTTTTATGCTGTCATTTATCATAGCTGGAATCAGTTAGACCCTTAAAATAAATCATACTGACTGTGCTCTATTTTAGTGACAAACTATTTAAATGAAATCGAAGCAACCCTAAACGATCTCACTAACACTTCTGTGCCAACTATTAGCAATATGCATGAGCACAACTGCTTGTTTGTTTCATATTGCACAACAACATGATCGGTTAAATGTGGATTTCTCAGTAAAGTGATCACGGGGGTGAGGGATAAGAAGGGAACTTGGCCTACGGTCAGGGATCCGTGATGAGTTGATTGCAGACATGCTCAAATCACCCTGCCATCTGTCTTCGGTCTCAGATGCTGTTATGGATCCAGGCTAGCCTCACCCTTACTCTGCCTCAATGACGTAAGACAACCATCTTTTTATCTTTTAACTGCAAGGACCTTCTCCCCCCTTTATTTCATATTTTTGTAAATATGCTTTAATGATATACAGTGAGTATACAAAATATTAAGAACACCTGCTATTTCCATGACATGGACTGACCAGCTTAAAGCTATGAACCCTTATTGACGTCACTTGTTAAATCCACTTCAAATCAGTGTAGATGAATGGGAGGAGAGAGGTTCAAGGATTTTTAAGCCTTGAGACATGGACTGTGTATGTGTGCCATTCAGAGGGTGAATGAGCAAGAACATATTTAAGTTCCTTTGAATGGGATATGGTAGTAGGTGCCCGGCTCACCGGTTTGCGTCAAGAACTGTAGCACTGTCAGTCAAGAATGGTCCACCACCCAAAACAACATCTTGGGCAAGAATTGCTGTGGAACATTTGACACCATGTAGAGTCCATGCCCTGACGAATTGAGGCTGTTCTGTAGGCTAGGGGGAGGGGTGCAACTCAATATTATAAAGGTGTATACTCAGTGTATAATATGTTTCTGAATTGCACTTATTCCAATAGTACTGTGAATGGTTCAACTAAACTGGTTTGCTTGAGATACCCACGTAGTTGTCGAGTCCCTCAGTTGTACGCACTGACAAGTTGAGTTGGAATTGACTACAGCATATGGCAAATGTGAAAGCACTATTAGGCAACCACAGTAAATAAAACAGTGGAAACACTCACTTGATAGAACATCTTTATAGAAAAAATAAGTCTTCACATTTCCCCAAAACATTTTTTTTTGCTTTTTTCCACTTATGTTTGACATTTTTTATTTATTATATTGTCCATTCATTTACGTGGTAAATATTGAACAACTGTAACATCCAACTTTGTGTCAGTGGCTCTATCGTTTAGTTCCTTGGCCAGGTGGTCAGAAGCTTCAGACAGACAGGAACACAAAACGCTTTGGCTCCTGCATTTGGAGCCATAACGATGTCATGGAGGTGTTGACAAGGTGCCAATGAGGACTGTAGTACTCCAAGTAGAGTAACAGTGTCCATGTGTCCAGCGGTGATGGCACAGGGAGTTCTATATGGGCCACAGAACACTGTTCCAGAGGAGGCAGCGTGGCAGTCTGCTCGAATGAGGCCCACACTCAACCCAGAGTAGACTAGCCTGTTCACTCAAGCACCAGTCCAGTTTGGCCTAAAGGCACCTGCACTAAAAAGCGCTTCTTTTGCATCTATTGATATGCACTTCCTTCTTTCTTAATTTCCCTCTCCTGTCATTTAAAACGGTCGAGCCCATTAAGAGAGTCGTCAACCTCACTGCCGCTGAAATATTCAGGGTGCAGCACAACAGGTAGGATATAGCAGCGAACCCAGCAACTGAACAAAGGGCTCAACAATCATAGTACTGTGATGCAAAGTTTACAAAAAGTGTAAAAAAAAAGAAAATAATTCAATAAGGTAAAAATCTAGTTTGCAGTACCCACATTGTTCTGCTCTGCAAATTGTACCATGCATCAGCATCTTTATTTTAGGTCATAAAGCTCACCAAATAAATAATTGAAAGACAAACCTACTTTTCACATGCACAAGATCATACACAGACCACTGATGACATTTGATCCGTAGTCTACATCTTCTGTAGCATAGTAGAGTATGTTTAACAGCAATTCAAAACCCAGTGCAGGTCACTTTTGGGGACTTTTTTGTTGCAATATTCCAGTTCAGAGTGCTGCTGACCAATGCAGTTTTAGGGATGTTTGAGGTTTCCTTGAAATGGAGATTCCTTCATTTGATCTATGCTAGAGCACATCAATATAACAACTGACAGTCATACGGCTGTGCGTCACTCTACAAAACATTACTTTGGCCACCCCTGTGTATATTAAAGTTAAAATGTGTTTTTAAATAGTTGTAGCGATTTCAGATTTATCTAAGATACTGAAGTGAATTGTGATCTCCTTCAGGTCTGGGGCCATGGCCTCTGTTAGGACCCTGTGTAGCTCTGCACTACTCCACCTACACAAGAACGCTCTGGGGCTATGTAGTGACTGTAGGAATGGAGATCAGCTGATCTAACTACAGAGGGACCCAAGAAGGATCCTTTCTATCAGACGCCATACAGCGGAAAGGAAAGACTCAGACCAACTTTGGCCTCCATCTCTGCCACTGAGCTACGTTGTTTATATATATATATAAATAAAAGTGCTTTTAAAATAAACTATAGTTGTGTGATATCGTCTTGCAGTGTCTTGATTTGTTCTTGACCTTACAGTACTAATGCAAAAATGTTAAGAGAGCTACAATGAACAACTGTCCATCACCCTCACCAACTACCTACACCAACACTGGCAGGGACTGTAACAAGACAAACTATGGCAATATCTCCAAAACATCCACTCAATCCAATAAGGATAAACAATTAGTTTAGAACAAATGTAAAGTTGAAAAGACTAATAACAAACCAAGAAATGGGTTATTGTGTTGGCCATGGGTACGCATCTCTTTGCTACACTGCAGAACCAACCGTCTGCTTTCATCACAGAATTGAGACAAAAATGAATGAAAATAATTCATATCTATTGTAATAATAGTAATATAATTGCACATTAACCATCAAGAGCAGAGACATTTTGTAAGAGGAAAATACATTAAATGAGAAGTGTACAGACCACCCTTGCACAGTGGAAAATGAGCAGGCAGAGCGAGGGGAAGAGAGGAATTGCATTGCGTGTTTTGACTTTGGAAAATAGCTTTCCACTAGATCTTAAATGATTGCATTATAATTCTTGTCCCATTTTTAACTGAGAAATAGGACAGATAGTTGCACAACGCTTCTTCCTCAGAATCGCCAGTCCTCCCCATATCCCTGCCTGCTGTAAGGGGGTTCCCACCCTGCGGCCTTCTAGCTTGGTCTTTCTGTACCGTTGGTGATGAACTTTGTGCCTCCCTCCCGACCTAAGCTATCATGTATTGGGTGATGGCTCTCAGAGCATACAGAAGCTCAGCCTGTAACCGAGCCTCCATTATAAGCAAGTTCACATGGATCTAAGAGGAGAGAGAAAAAAAGGATGATATCATAAGAGAGAGCAAGAGATGGAATGGGGTTGAGGGGGAAACAGAACACAAATGACCACTTTGCATCCCATTTGACCACATTACTTGGACAAAACTATTATTCTCCAGTAGATTTAGTTCCAGTATATAGTTCAGCTTTATATGGATGCAGTGTGTATTGGTATGAGGTGGGGTGCGTACCCTCTCGGAAGGTTTGAGTGGTGCCCAGGGCAGGGGACACAGCGGGGTCTTGGTGGCGTCAGGGTAGCAGGCCACAGACTTGATATAAAGCTTCATCTCCCTCTCCAGCAACTGGTTTACCTCCCCGTAGTCATAATCGTCGTACCTGCAGACCCACACCACAAGTGTCACATGTCATGCAAACATGAATGCTATCCAAGCGGGGCCTTTGCAGCAAATCCCAAGCGTTGAATCATAGGACTAACCTGGCTGCAATGCATGTGATCACGATAGCATCTTACTTTACAAGAACTCAAACTATGTACCCAGTGTTCATACGATTTGTGCTGGTGCCTGTGTATGTATACGTGTGTGTGTGTGTGTGTGTGTTTGTGTGCAGACCAATAGAATGACCTCACCTAATTCCCAACATGCAGTGGATGTAGTTCCAGATGGCTCTCTTCAGGTCAGGCCCGTGGGATGAGGGGAGCGCCGTGACGCTGCGGAAACGGTCGTCCAGCAGGTGCCCGATGTCCGAGTACAGCCGGTTGACCAGGGAGAAGCCGTGGTCCTCCCAGGAGTAGTCCTGCCCAGACAGACCGCACAAACAAACCTGAAATACTGGCATGTTTCCTGTAACACCTCAGCTAACTATATGCCCAAAGACATACGATGCAGCATATGCTACTCACATTCTACAAAAGGTGATTTATTACTTTACTGATATGGACGCTGGTCACCTCCTAGGGAGGGCGTCACGTATTCCAACATGAATGTAAACCATGTCCTTACCTGCACCCGGAATACTTGGAAGTGGTCTTCCTCCCTGCGGGCAAACTCCTGGTAGCCGAACTCGGGGTCTGTTATGAAACGAGAGGGGTCTGCTGAGTAGATCATCTCCTCCTCATCTTCCACATCTGAGAGGAAACAGTGAGAGAGGATAAATAAATATAGTCGATCTGTCACTCAACGTTCACGCCAGTGGAGGCTGGTGGGAGCAGCAATAAGCGGACGGGCTCATTGTAAAGGCTGGAATGGAATCAACGGAACGGAGTCAAACATGTGGTTTACATATTTGTTATACCGTTCCATTGACTCCATTCCAGCAATTACAAAAAGCCTGTCCTCCTATAGCTCCTCCCACTAGCCTCCACTGGTTCACACATGAGGATAAGTTTAGCCCTCGCCGCTTCACAATGTCAGGTGTGAATGTGAAAGTGAGCGGGGACAGCTGAGTGTGTGTGTGCGTGTACCTGTGTGCTGGATTGTCTGGGTGTGTAGGACACACTCCCCCCTCCTCTCTTTCTCCTCCTGGGATTTCTGGATCCTCTCTTTCAGACACACCATCTCACAACTGGAGTCCAGAGACTGCCAAGACAGATGAAATGATAAAAGACGTGAAGTTGAACATGAAACAATCGGTTGTGGAATAGCGCCGATGTCATACTCAGTCTGATACAGCACACAACCCTTACCCGTTGTCGTGTGGTGTGCTCTGAGGGTGTGGTGAGAGGCGGAGGCGCGCTGACATTGCCGTTGGCAGCGTCACAGAGGCAGTAGCCCGGGGGGGTGCCGTTGGGGGCTATGTGGAGGGGGACGGGGTCGGCGTCGGTGCCAGAGCCAAACACAAAGCTAGAGAGGGAGTGGCAGTGGGCCAGCAGCACCACAGCCTGAACCAGCTCAGCCAGAGACCAGCACTGCTCCCCCGTCTTCAGCAATGCCTGGTGGGGGAAAGACACAGCAGAGAGTGGGCCTTATGGTGGAGATTAGACAGGGGTGGAGAACTCTACTGATCAGGGATATGACCTTCTAAACCAGCGGTTCCCAAACTTTTTTCACTCAGGTCCCCCTTCCAACATTGGGGAACATCCCGCTGTTCACACCCCCCCTTGGTGGAAAGAACATTTTGCAGGGTTAAAGTACATTTCCTGCAATTATACACATTTTGTCATGGGGTGTAGAGAAAATGTTGCCGTTAAAAGCTCATTGTCTTGCAATTCTATACGTTTGGCCATATCTAATGTGTATTCATGTGATATTACTACAACATCTATGGGCTAAAAAACATTAGCTGACATGGGCTAGTTGATCAGCAAGTTATAAAAAGCTCTATAAGGTCTGAAATGACAAGAGGAAAACTGATGATGCACTACCCAATTTCAAAATTGCACCTTGTGCATTCTACCATTACAACTTTCAAGAGTAAACTGATCCGGACTGAGTTCCTTACAAAAAGGGGGAACCACTGTTCTAAACCGCAAAGATAAGAATGAATCAAAATCCAAATTTAGGCATCAAAACATTAGTTTTTGGCACATTTTATAAGAGCCCATAACTTTTTCAAGGAGCTGGTTCTTGTGGTACCTGTATGTGTGAGCGGGCGGTGAGCCAGGGTTGGTGGGCCAGAACCTTGTTGAGTTGGTCAAGGTGTTGCAGGCGAGGGGGGACGGCCTCCAGCCCCTGTAGCCACAGCGGGTCCCCCCCCACCCTGAGAAACTGGGCCGAGTGCAGAGACACCAGGTAGCCACAGTGATGCTGCGCTGCAGCCTGGGAGAGATGGAGGGAGGGACAGAGACACACACTTCAATACAAGTAGGCTTGACTCCAGGATGTTGACCACATTTGGGTCAATGTGCGTGGGTGGGTTGTGGCGAGTTTGTGTCTGTGTAAATGTTTATGTACATGAAAGTGGGGTCAGTGCAAGTGTATGCAACTGTGCATGGGTGATTGGCGCAAATACAAGAGGCATTTCTGTGCATCATGCAGTGCGCGTGTGTCCAGTGGCCTCACCATAATGGCGATGTAGTGGCGGTACTGCAGGGGCAGGGGGCCGTCCATGTGGAGGATGTAGTGCTGGGTGCGGAGGAAGCTCTCCAGGTACTGGGGGTGAGAGGCCATCTGCTGGGACACGGCGTCCACACCCCCCCTGCTGGCCAGAGCCTTCATGCACCGCAGCGACACCCGCTCCTTCTCAGCGTTCACCTTCGTCACCTGGACAGGACCAGAGGAAGAGGAGGGTGAGACAGGTGGCAGAGACAATATGCCACTGACAATGCACACAGCAACTGCCAACTAGGTCTATGCAATGATTCATCCCAGGTGAAAATCAATGTTTTATAACAAAAAAATGGGGAATAAATTAAATGCCAGTTTTTCCACAAGCCTTATTTAGTGAGGATTGCTTATGGTGGCAGGCATGCTGACAGATAGCCTCAGTTTTGATGGTCCTGTGGTGTCAGCCTACAGTGAGATCGGTATGTGAATTGCAGGCAGGTCAGGACTGTGGGTTTTGAACCAACCGTTGACAGGAGCCTTCTTATAACCGCAGCAAAGATATTGTACCACTAGACATTCCTCACAATATTCCCCTGCAAAACACAAACAAGGCCGCTCTGCACACTTTTCAGGCAGAGAGACTTGCTGGTAGAGAAAAGAGCTCAGCATCCCACACATTCACAGTACCAGAGAGGATCAACCAAAAGACAAAACAGATACATTTTATTTTATTTATTTCACCTTTATTTAACCAGGTAGGCAAGTTGAGAACAAGTTCTCATTTACAATTGCGACCTGGCCAAGATAAAGCAAAGCAGTTCGACACAAACAACAACACAGAGTTACACATGGAGTAAAACAAACATACAGTCAATAATACAGTAGAAAAATAAGTCTATATACAATGTGAGCAAGTGAGGTGAGATAAGGGAGGTGAAGGCAACAAAAAAAAGCCATGGTGGCAAAGTAAATACAATATAGCAAGTAAAACACTGGAATGGTTGATTTGCAGTGGAAGAATGTGCAAAGTAGAGATAGAAATAATGGGGTGCAAAATCAATAGTCATAGGAGGATGCAATGAGACTACCCTGAATTAACTGCTCAAAGTCCTCCACTTTACTATGATAAAATGAGTAGAGCAGATACATGTAGAGGAACTTGGGTGTATGGGGGATTGTGAGGCTGGAACTGAATGAGGCCTCATTGAGGGAAGAACCACAGTAAAGAAGGAGGAAAGTCCAAACCGACAGGGAGAGTCTGGCAGGGGAGGAGGAGAGTCACAGGCCAAGAGAAACATGGACTCAGAGAGACTGGTCTTATAAAGGCTAAAGGGATTTATTACCTCTCTCACTCTCATACAACGGCTTCTAGGAAAAGGTGTTGGCACCGGGCTGGAGAGAGCGGGTCTTGACTCGGTTCCACAGTGTGTGAAATGTGAGAGGCCAGGGCAGCTTACATAGGGTCCAAGTGGCTAAGCAGCCTCTGCTGGCAGAGCCTGGTGTTCTCAGTTATGGCTAGGGCTGTTGCGGTGAACTTATTACCGCCACACCGGCGGTCACGAGTGATGAAGGCAGTCAAATTCCACATGACCATTTAAGTCGAGGTAATTAGGCTTCAAGCTCTGATGCTGCTGATGGTCATTAGTAGCCTACTAAACTTGCTAACTGCCTGGTACTCAGCACTCTATTGTCCCTCTAATCACTGTGATATCAATGCAAATGTCTTCGAAAATCTAATCAGACCCTTCACGAGAGCCCATGAGCTCAAGTTGCGCAACATTTCTATAGGCTATGCAAATGCTGGAGAAAACAGAGTGATGGCCACTATTAAAAATATAAGGATCCCATCAGCTTTCTATAGGTTAGGCCTACTATATTTATTTCTCAACTTCCCTAATATTAAGCACATTGCTTCTTTACAACAAGGAGTATAGCCTACCTGGCTGGCATGAAAATAAACCGTTCTCAAAAGCGTTCTCCATTCGCTATTTAAGTGCATAGATGACATGTATTTTTTCCTGCTGCCCCCGTTTTCGATACAGGTGCATGATAATGGTCCATTCTAAATCAAAACGTTACACATTATTTAGTATATGTAAAGATAAGATTAAATCAAGAAAAGTGTGATGGGTGACAATATTAGCTTATCACTTGTGAATGAAATATTATCCCCTGTGAATGACGCCCAGCATAAGATACAATGTGACTTTTTGGAATCCTAGTCGCACACCTCATGTAGCCTAGCCCATAGGCATATATGCTTTGATAAGGTTTGTATTACAACTAAAGTAGCCAAATAACTTCTTAAAATTAAGTACATTAATCCGCTTTACAAAGGGTGTAGAGTCTAACTGGCATATATAAGCAGCACGTGACTTTCAAGTTTGGGGAAGATCATTTTCACCATAAAAAATGACCCTTTATAATAAAAGCATTACATGCATAATCGCATTTGCGGTCACTTTTGATAATGGTGTTTTCCACTAATGGAACATTTGCACTTATAGCCTACTACCATGTATGCATTGCTGCGCTTATAATGTGAAGAAATAGCCATTTTAAGCTAAACATTCTGATTTGTTGCGTCAGCCACATTGCATAAAACATGTTTTGATGCTAGTGGTTGTATTCATTTGGGATCTATCACATCCCACAACTGTCCTGGACTATGTTTGGAATATTTATTTCTCACACAGAACAGGTCAACTAATGTACTATGGGGGATAGTAGATTGACATAGGCTAGTGCTTTTGCTGTTTGTTAGGCCTACTCATCTTGACGAAAAGTAAATGTGAACAGTTCTTCCAACACGCACCTCTGAAGAGCCATGTGAGTGAGAGGGCTTCCAATTGCACAGCACACCCAGGGAGAAGGGCACAACGCAGCACTCCAGGCCGCAAAGGGCATGGATTTCTTTAGGGTGCATTACGGCCACAAAGGGGATGCCACAGTGAAATTCAAGGCATCATCAAGTGCTTGTCAAATTGTGAATGAGACTATTGGAGTGTGTACAAAAGCAGAGCTCATGACTTTATAATCTAATCATGCAGCCTTACAATGTAAAAAAAATATAAACACATAGGCCAACTTTTGTATAACAATTAAAGTTACATTAACTCTTAATTAAGCATACAGGAGTACCCATTTCTTTGTTCACCGCTCAAAACAGAATAGCCGCATGTGCGCACTCCCTCAAATCGTTTGGAGACAATATTTATATATTTTATTCAGTCTTGTTCAAATTGAATTCTTCATATTCTAAAATAATGCCACGGAATTATAAGCAAATCTTGTCTGCTAAATGAACTAGTGTAACCCACAGCCATTTGGCATAACCACATCAGGACAACTCAAGAGTACGCTATCCTTTTCATCTGAAATTGACTACATTTTCTTCATATCATGCTTCTTTAGACCTGTCTAAAATAAATCATGGATTTATTGTTAAGGTGTAGGCTATATTACATTGACTTTTTTTAAATGGCTTGTAGGCTATATGTGGAAGCCAGGAGATCCTAAATTTGTTTTGGTCAATTACCGTGAGACCGACAGTTATCTGCTTGACAATCCCCGGCGGACAATTTCGTGACCGCCACAGCCACTAGTTATGGCTCCCCTCATCCCCTCCCCAAAGGTATATCTATATCAGCGGGTGTGTGGCAGCGATGGTGATTTGCGATGGTCGTTATGTAGCTCTAACACCTCACGTAATAGCTCCGTGGCATTTAGCCGCATGTTAGCATACCTCACTGGCTTCTCTGTGGCTCATAAAAACGCTTCACTTCACACCTTACCCAGCAGGTGGCGCTGCTCTTCCTCCAACATTAGGCACAAAGACTATCCAATATTAAAATGAACACACATCTCCAACATTTTGGTGGATGTCAAGAAGGGGAACAGGATAGGCCTAGGGGGTTTAACCACTCAGCTGACAGCCCATGGCATTCATTGCCTCAATGATTAAATGTGACATTTTATTTCTATGGCCTTCCAATACACGAGTCCTCATTCACAATGACTTGAGTTATTTTTAAAATCACCATGCAACAGCCATTGACTGCAATGTGTCAATCTCATGGTAGTCCTATATAGAGCATGCATGGTCAGGTGTGGCCTTTGAAGAGAGAAAAACATGTAAGTGGTTCAGTGACAGAGACTGCAGCAAACAGGAGAGAAAGCTCTTGACATGCAGACTTGGATCCTGACCCACTTGCCTACTTTCAAGGAACGCGGGAGCTCAACTCTACGACATGGGCCTCATTGGTCTAGCATCAAGGTCTTTGACACACTGGCGTACGTCACTCACACAACCCTACATGTATGCCCCCACAACTCTGTGCCTGCTGATTTGTGGCCCCACATTTTCCATGTTGGAGAGCAATCAAAGTCCCACTCTCCAGGAACTCGGTCTAACCAAGTCTCCATGGGTATTTTGAGGAACTTTCTGGGAATCAAGTTCCATACAAGCGAATTAAACACAAGTTAAAATTTCAGTCAGGGCTCAGTCAGGCTTTAAAGGCTGTATCATAAACATCCTGCTGTGGCCATGACACCACATTATTAGTGTGTGTTATTAACGTGTCAGACCGATGCGTTAAAGCTGTAATGCCAACGCTCAGGACCAGTCAGCCAGATGGAACCCTATTCCCAACCAGGATGCTACGAGCCTCAGAGGTCATGTCCCACTCGCCCTGTAAATATATCACAGTTCATCAGGGCCCGATAACCAAGCCTGATGAAAAACAGGCTCACAGTGGCAGTAAAGACAAATGTGTTCAGCACCTCTCAACAGGCCAGTCACCATTTACCTGATAGCGCTGTAGGGAAACAGAATCAAGCATGCTAGCAGATACCATAGACCTCCAGTCATTGTGCTAACGCTAGTTAACGTTGGCTTGCAAAACTACCTTTAACTTCCTTCATACTAGACAGAGACATAAACATGGTATCCACAACTTAATCTGACTCTGGGGAAGAAGATAAAGGGCCTCATTGCCAAAATCCATAAGTATCCCTTTAAGTTACAGTATGAGAGAACCTGTATGGAAGGTGTCAGTGGCACACATACAGGTAGGGTGAGTGACCTGCTTCAGAAGACATGGAACTAGTCATTCTGTTCACCGTTGTTGGAATTTTGCAATTGTTCACTAATAATTCAAACCAGACAAGAAAAAGTCAGACACTTTAAACTATCACAACGGCATACATTTTCTATACGGTACAATTAGTCTCCCCAGACATCTTGACATGCTCAAATAGGGAAATTAATCTCCAACATGTTCCATTATAAGAAGTAGTCTAGTCAAACTAAAACAGGAACCAACATCCTTTCATCAGTCCCAGGCAGGAAATGACAATGAGTCGCACATCAATTCTGCTGACTCTTAACACAATTGTATTTGTGTACGTATAGCCCAACTAACAAGTGGCACAAAATAAAAAAACGTAGCTAATGTACAAACTACAATAAAAATAATAATATAAACGCAACATTTAAAGTGCTGGTCCCATGTTTCATGAGTTGAAATAAAAAAATCCCAGCAAAGCTTATTTCTCTCATTTTGTGCACAAATTTGTTTACATCCCTGTTAGTGAGCATTTTATCCTTTGTCAAGATAATCCAGCCACCAGAGGGGTGTGGCATGCTAAGAAGTTGTTTAAAACGGAATGCTCATTACACAGGTGCACCTTGTGCTGGGGGACAATAAAAGGTCACTCTAAAATGTGCTGTTTTGTCACATACCATAGATGTCTCGAGTTGAGGGAGAGTGCAATTGGCATGCTGACTGCTGAAATGTCCACCAGAGCAGTTGCCAGAGAATTGAATGTTAATGAATCTACCATAAGCAGCCTCCAACGTCGTTTTAGAGAATTTGGCAGTACGTCCAACCTGCCTCACAACCGCAGACCACGTGTAACCACGGCAGCCCAGGAGCTCTACATCTAGCTTCTTCACCTGCGGGATCGTCAGATTGGGAGGGTCGAGTATGTCTGTAATAAAGACTTTTTGTTGAGAAAAACTCATTCTGATTAGCTGGGCCTGGCTTCCCAGTGGGTGGGCCTGGCTCCCAAGTGAGTGGACCTATTCCCTCCCAGACCCACCCTGCCCAGTCATGTGAAATCCATAGAATAGCCTAATTCATTTATTCCAATCAACTGATTTCCTTACATGAACTGTAACTCTGCAAAATCTTTGAAATTGTTGCATGTTGCGGTTATATTTTTGTTCAGTATAAATGAGTAACAACTAATGAAATCAACTGAAAGGGCCTCTAGGTCAATTGCTATAAGCTAATCAAGGAAATTAACACATACAGTTGAAGTCGGAAGTTTACATACACTTAGGTTGGAGTCATTAAAACTCGTTTTTCAACCACACCACAAATTTCTTGTTAACAAACTATAGTTTTGGCAAGTTGGTTAGGACATCTACTTTGTGCATGACACAAGTAATTTTTCCTACAATTGTTTACAGACAGATTATTTCACTATCACAATTCCAGTGGGTCAGAAGTTTGCATACACTAAGTTGACTGACTTTAAACAGCTTGGAAAATTCCAGAAAATGATGTCATGGCGTTAGAAGCTTCTGATAGCCTAATTGACATCATTTGAGTCAATTGGAGGTGTACCTGCGGATGTATTTCAAGGCCAACCTTCAAACTCAGTGCCTTTTTGCTTGACATCATGGGAAAATCAATAGAAATCAGCCAAGACCTCAGAAAAAAAAATTGTAGACCCTGACAAGACTGGTTCATCCTTGGGAACAATTTCCAAATGCCTGAAGGTACCACGTTCATCTGTACAAACAATAGCACGCAAGTATAAACACCATGGGACCACGCAGCCGTCATACCGCTCAGGAAGGAGACACGTTCTGTCTCCTGGAGATGAACGTACTTTGGTGCGAAAAGTGCAAATCATTCCCAGAACAACAGCAAAGCACCTTGTGAAGATGCTGGAGGAAACAGGTACAAAGGTATCTATATCCACAGTAAAACGAGTCCTATATCGACATAACCTGAAAGGCCGCTCAGCAAGGAGGAAGCCACTGCTCCAAAACTGCCATAATAAAGCCAGACTACGGTTTGCAACTGCACATGGGGACAAAGATCATACTTTTTGGAGAAATGTCCTCTCGTCTGATGAAACAAAAATATAACTGTTTGGCCATAATGACCATTGTTATGTTTTGAGGAAAAAGAGGGATGCTTGCAAGCCGAAGAACACCATCCCAACCGTGAAGCACGGGGGTGGCAGCATCATGCTGTGGGAGTGCTTTGCTGCAGGAGGGACTGGTGCACTTTACAAAATAGATGGCCTCATGAGGAAGGAAAAGTATGTGGATATATTGAAGCAACATCTCAAGACATCAGTCAGGAAGTTAAAGCTTGGTCGCAAATGGGTCTTCTAAATGGACAATGACCCCAAGCATACTTCCAAAGTTGTGGCAAAATGGCTTAAGGACAACAAAGTCAAGATATTGGAGTGGCACACACAAAGCCCTGACCTCAATCCTATCGAAAATGTATGGGCAGAACTGAAAAAGCTTGTGCGAGCAAGGAGGCCTACAAACCTGACTCAGTTACACCAGCTCTGTCAGGAGGAATGGGCCAAAATTCACCCAACTTATTGTGGGAAGCTTGTGGAAGGCTACCCAAAACATTTGACCCATGTTAAACAATTTAAAGGCAATGCTACCAAATACTAATTGAGTGTATGTAAACTTCTGACCCACTGGGAATGTGATGAAAGAAATAAAAGCTGAAATAAATCACTCTACTATTATTCTGGCATTTCACATTCTTAAAATAAAGTGGTGATACTAACTTACCTAAGAGGACATTTGTACTAGGATTAAATGTCAGGAATTGTGAAAAACTGAGTTTAAATGTATTTGGCTAAGGTGTATGTAAACTTCCGACTTCAACTGTAGGCCTATATAGAGACATGCCATACTGATTGCAACAGCATATAATATCAAAGTGTAAAGGCTGAGACTAATAACATGCACAGGGATTACTGATAGTGTTTCCAAGAGCAGACTGCTGTATTGTATTAAGTGAGGAAGGTTGAGCGGCTGTAAATCAGCTGAAAGCCTTTCAATAAAGTATTGTCCTGACGAAGGCCTGTAACTCCCTGGGTCTCTGCAGAGGTTAACATGATTTGAAATGCAAAAGAACCATTGATTTACCACATCATCCACTCTGACCCTGGTCCCTGCCTCTCTGCTGCACAGGGAAACGCATTTGTTTATTGATTCGAGAACATCACAAGGTAAAAACGAGATGCGAAGGATAGTGGCAGTGGTGAGGGGAGGGAAAGAAGAAACAAACAGATGGGAAAAGGGGATGGGAAACAGGCAGATTATAAACTGGGTGGTTCGAGCCCTGAATGCTGATTGGCTGACAGCCGTGGTATATCAGACCGTATACCACAGGTATGACAAACATTTATTTTTACTGCTCCAATTACATTGGTAACCAGTTTATTATAGCAATAAGGCACCTCGGGGGTTTGTGGTATATGGCCAATATTCCACTGCTAAGGGCTGTATCCACAGGCACACTGCGTTGCATCGTGTGTAAGAACAGCCCTTAGCCGTGGTATATTGGCAATACACCACAAACCGCCGAGGTGCCTTATTGCTTAAATAGACAATGGCCTATAAATTGTGGAGTATGAAATAAGAAATGGGAAGTATGCAGAGATGACCAAGCAAAGGAGAACGAAGACTAGAAAAATGATGCAAGTAGTGGTTCAAAGGGTAAATGTGACAGGGAGGGAGGGAGCGGATAAGGTAGTGCAGGGTGCTGCAAGGGAGGAGGTTAGCTGCAGATGAAAGAGGAGATGGAATGCAGATAGAATATCCCTCTAAGTGAGCCTGAAGGGGTCTGTCCTTGTTATTAGCTGCTCTGCTAGTGTCGAGTACCGGCTGCGTGCCTTTAACACACTCGTCCCACTTCACCGGAAACACAAACAGCGAGCTCTGTTTTTGGCTCTGCAAGGGAGGTGTGCTAAACAACCAGCTGCAGCCCACAGGAGGGGTAGGGAGTGGGGGTAGGGGGTGCTGGGCAGGACAGAAGCCACAGACGACCCACACAAACATACCATGCTACATATGGAGAGACATGCACAACAAAAAAACATGACAAGCAGGTAGAACCAGATTATATGGTGACATGAGGCAGACAGCTGAGTATAGACAAGAAACAAGTGCTAATGCACACAAGGTGTTTCAGAATTCAGGTTACTTTATTTGTTTGATCTAGTCATCTTTTGTAGCCTGGTTAGTTACATTCATAATACCCCCTTTTCAACCTTCTCTCTGCCTCTTTTTCAAACTAAAAGTACGCCTAATATGCTGACTACACCAGCCACAGACATATGCGCCATCGCAGCATGGTGATTTTGTCCACCCACACCAGTCCCGATCATGACACGCAGGCTAAAATATCAAAACCAACTTTAATAATTTGGGTACAGGTCGAAACACAAATGAAACATTCATGGACATTCAGATAGCTAGCTGGTCTTGGGAGATAAACATTGGGTTGTTATTTTATGCACACGGTCCTCTTGTTAGTTGGTTCTTCCCAGAATTTTGACCCAGTCATACAAAATCGTATGTTTCTCTACTCTGACAATTAATCCACAGATAAAAAATTAAAGCTAGTTAGATTTTAGCTTTCTTTAATCTCTCCTCCTTTGTCTTTCAAGCATCCAGGGTTGGTATCTTCCTGATAGCCAATTATCAAATCAAACTTTATTTGTCACATGCACCGAATACAACAGGAGGGGACTTGCAGTGTGTCGCGTGTATCAAATAGAACCAAGTTCTATTTTAGCGCTTTCCTACGCAGACGCGATCGAGCGGTGCGGGTGAAATGATTGAAACACGTGTGTACATTTATTTTGCAACTGTCACACAACTTGTGTAAGAATTGCCAATTCATATCAATGTCAGCAGATAACACAGTTTTTAAACACTTGACATTTATCTGCTGGCACTTTTATTGACAAGATATACAGTGGTAAGGGAGCAATAGTCTAGGAGGGGCCCTACTTTGGGTTCTGCACAAAGAACACCCAAAAGCATGATGCAACAATATGTCTGTTGTTTTCTAACCAGAGCTGCAACATGTCCAAAACTGTAAACCTCAGAAAGGATCTTGTTTATTCAAATTAAAAATATACATCCCATGCTTCTGTCTAGTCAAATCTGCAAACGCCTGGTGCAAATCTCATAAGGATGGCTATTCATCACATTTTTATGTATGACAGGTTTGGTGCAGGAGATAAATGTGACACATCTGACATATACATAGCATTGAAGAAAGCCTAGGTCTAAACCCCTATATGCAAGTGCAGGTACAGGTCAAATCTAATTTTACATCAAATATTAAGGAATGCATGTCACTGAGCACATTCCTCTATTGTTCTAGCTACTTCTGAATGTTGAATCGCAGTAAACAAGTTATCCTCTCCGCACTGCCACCTCTCGGCTGTACATGGAAAAACAGCACAGAAATGAGAAAAACAACTTTGATTGGCAGTGCACCCAGCATCACTGCACACAAGGTCTAAATCTTAGTGAAAAAATACACACAAAACAAATATCTTTATCAAACGTTTGACATTACGACAGAGGACAATGCATTAGGCCGATTGAAACAGAACAACTGCTCCTTGAACTGATTGTCAACGACGGTCTTTGTTCGTTAGCAAGCCAACTATATTCTTTGCAGCTGGTCAGAACATACTGACTGCCAAAATGATGGAATGACATTGCGTTAGCAGACACTTTTTCTGTACGTGCAAATCTCTAGAGATGATGTCATTATTGCCTTCTCCCACAAAAAGAGAAAAGAGTATGCGGCTGATGGCCATCAAACCTAGTCAGAAAATATAGCTACAATCATAATGCAAATACATCACGAAGAAAAGTATAGCCTAGTTTGCAGATTAACATATTCTTTTTTACTATCCAGTTAACGTTAGCTAGTTGTCAATCCATTATGGCAACATTCTAGAACTAGGTTACTATTCAACACTGTTAGTTTAGTTGAATAGATGTCTAAACCATTTTTCAACAACAGCAAATGTTCATTTATTGACTGACTGAAAAATCAAAATTATTGACAGCTTGTTACCGTCCCTTCAATAAGCCCCCTAACTATATAAATTAAATGACAATCGATGATGACCATTGGCATTGCATTGTTGGTACTTTGGCTAGTTAACGTGATTTACCTAGCTATTTCAGAGATGACAAACAATAGTTCGCTAGCTGGCCATTTCTTTGGCCAGTTGGCTCAGAATAACCGTTAGTTAGTTAGCTAACGTTACTTGCCTTGGCTAGTAAACTAGCTAGCTTGTTAGCTAACTTAATAGCCACCTGTTAGTTAATTAACGTAGCTGCTCACCTGCCCCTTGTCAACTGTCATCTAACGTTAGCTAGCTAGTTATCAAGTCAGTTGTCTGAGTGAGTTACCAAGGCAGTTAGCTACCTAGCCATTTTATGTCGACAAACTAGCTCGGACATTAAATTAGTTAGCTAGCTAAAACAAAAGTAAAAGCAAATCTCGAGACAAAAAAAATCCACTGTTATCAAGGGATGTAACTAAGTATAAGTAGCTAACGTTAGTTCTGGAGCTAACATTGGCTAACAGTGTCGTGAGAGACAAAACCTGCCACTAGTTTTTCAGGACAAAATGAATGAACGACACAGTCGATGGAACTTTATTAGTAGCCAGCTAACGTTAATCATAAATTGGAATGTTGACTGGCTTTTTAGTAGTTAAGTCAAGACAAATACCTGGTTCTGGACGCGCTGACATTGGTTTCTGAGAGGGTAATCCATTTCTTTCATAAAGATGATCATTTTCCAACTAATTAGTGCATGGATACGGCTCTGTCTCTCCTGATGTCCACCTACCCAGCTGACAAAGCGGGGCCACTACAAGTCTGGGCATTTAGCTAGAGGTGAAAAAAACTCGCAATGCACTGACAGCTCCAGTAACAGTGTGCCCAATCAACGCATAAAGGGGCGGAGTAAAGAGTAGGGTCCGTGCAAATGCTAAAGCACAATCAATTTACAGAGATATTTAAGGCTTCAACTCTTTCACTGAAAGGCTGATATGAAAGTCAATTACTGCTAGCTATGGTCTGGTGGAAAAAAACCATTTGATGCATTCAACGTTGAGATCAATTTGCAGTGTATTTTTCTTTATTTTTCCACAGTCCACAGAGAGGAAAGCCATGCAACAAAATTACATCTCACAGGACTTACTCCAGTACCTACTGGGTCCAAAATAAATTTCTCATATAGGGCCCTAAAAAAAAAGAACCGCAAGTGATGTATGGGTATATTCTTAGCCAAGCTTGACATCAGCAGGTGTGTTTGTAGGTGGGTGCAGTGGTAAAAAAGACTCATTGGTCATACTTGAGTAAAAGTAAAGATACCTTAATTGAAAAATGTCCATCCTGATACTTGATTACTAGTAATTCATCAGAAAAAAACTGTCTGTATGAAACAAAATAGAGGAACAGAAGATTGTACTAAAAAAGGAACATATGCATGCATCAGATAATGTCATACGGAACGATTCCCTGACACTTCTGAGGAAAAGGAAAGCAAACAAGTTATAATCACCAAGTTATAAACACAAGCTCTCCACTGCATTAGTAACATGTTAACTTGCCCAAGTCTGGTTTTAATTCCAGTTTTTCTACAAATTTATATGGAACTATTCAATCATAAGATACATGTCCTTCAAATGCTGATATTTGGTTGTGTTGACAATCAAACACAATTCAATATCACTACATTTGAAATCATCCTGTCACACCCTGATCTGTTTCACCTGTCTTTGTGCTTGTATCCACCCCCCTCCAGGTGTCGCCCATCTTTCCTATTATCCCCTGTGTATTTATACCTGAGTTCTCTGTTTGTCTGTTGCCAGTTTGTTTTGTTTTTGAAACCTACCAGCATGTTGTTCCCCTGCATGGTTCTTTTTCCTGTTCCTAGTCCTTTGTGGTTTTGAACCTTCTGCCTGCCCTGAGCTTGCCTACCATTTTTGTACCTTACCCCCACCTAACTGGATTATTGACCTGACTGCCTCCCGTTCTGGACCCTACACTCTGGATTATTGACCCCTGCTTGCCTTTGACCTGTCGTTTGCCTGCTCCTGTTTTAGAAATACACTTTTGTTTCTTCGACACTGTCTGCATCTGTGTCATACCTGAAACGTGATACATCCATAGCTTGAAACCTTAGGCCTATAGTATTGTCTATTTGAAATGACTTTGATAGCATCAGTGTATATTTGGTTTTTAAGTGGAGCGCTCGGAGCGCTCTCAACAATCATTCTCACGATAGCACATTGGTAATAGTCAGTGACAAATATCGAAGCTGGGCTTGGTTAAAACCCTGATGGGAGACCAAAGGGTAGCTGTAGATAAATCAACTCTCCAGTAGGAGGTGCTGCCTAGACTATTTTTACCCCGACATATATAACTGTGAAAATCTGACATTGTTTCAAAGGTACACATTTTTATATTTTATTCAAGGTTGGTCTGAATTTTGGTTACCATGCTGACATAATCCCGTGGTTGAAATATCACCCTTAAAACAACAGTTTACTTTTTTCAAATCAAAACTATTTTCCACGTAGAATTCACGTCACAATACATTGACAAATTATGTTGAAACAATGTTGATTCAACCAGTTTGTGCCCAGTGAGATGGCTATTATTACTCAATTAAAATTGAATGGCCTTAGAGAAGTGTAAGCAATATATATACAGTGGGGAGAACAAGTATTTGATACACTGCCGATTTTGCAGGTTTTCCTACTTACAAAGCATGTAGAGGTCTGTAATTTTTATCATAGGTACACTTCAACTATGAGAGACGGAATCTAAAACAAAAATCCAGAAAATCACATTGTATGATTTTTAAGTAATTAATTTGCATTTTATTGCATGACATAAGTATTTGATACATCAGAAAAGCAGAACTTAATATTTGGTACAGAAACCTTTGTTTGCAATTACAGAGATCATACGTTTCCTGTAGTTCTTGACTAGGTTTGCACACACTGCAGCAGGGATTTTGGCCCACTCCTCCCTACAGATCTTCTCCAGATCCTTCAGGTTTCGGGGCTGGGCAATACGGACTTTCAGCTCCCTCCAAAGATTTTCTATTGGGTTCAGGTCTGGAGACTGGCTAGGCCACTCCAGGACCTTGAGATGCTTCTTACGGAGCCACTCCTTAGTTGCCATGGCTGTGTGCTTCGTGTCGTTGTCATGCTGGAAGACCCAGCCACGACCCATCTTCAATGCTCTTACTGAGGGAAGGAGGTTGTTGGCCAAGATCTCGCGATACATGGCCCCATCCATCCTCCCCTCAATACGGTACAGTCGTCCTGTCCCCTTTGCAGAAAAGCATCCCCAAAGAATGATGTTTCCACCTCCATGCTTCACGGTTGGGATGGTGTTCTTGGGGTTGTACTCATACTTCTTCTTCCTCCAAACACGGCGAGTGGAGTTAGACCAAAAAGCTCTATTTTTGTCTCATCAGACCACATGACCTTCTCCCATTCCTCCTCTGGATCATCCAGATGGTCATTGGCAAACTTCAGACAGGCCTGGACATGCACTGGCTTAAGCAGGGGGACCTTGCGTGCGCTGCAGGATTTTAATCCATGACGGCGTAGTGTGTTACTAATGGTTTTCTTTGAGACTGTGGTCCCAGCTCTCTTCAGGTCATTGACCAGGTCCTGCCGTGTAGTTCTGGGGTGATCCCTCACCTTCCTCATGATCATTGATGCCCCACGAGGTGAAATCTTGCATGGAGCCCCAGACCGAGGGTGATTGACCGTCATCTTGAACTTCTTCCATTTTCTAATAATTGCGCCAACAGTTGTTTCCTTCTCACCAAGCTGCTTGCCTATTGTCCTGTAGCCCATCCCAGCCTTGTGCAGGTCTACAATTTTATCCCTGATGTCCTTACACAGCTCTCTGGTCTTGGCCATTGTGGAGAGGTTGGAATCTGTTTGATTGAGTGTGTGGACAGGTGTCTTTTATACAGGTAACGAGTTCAAACAGGTGCAGTTAATACAGGTAATGAGTGGAGAACAGGAGGGCTTCTTAAAGAAAAACTAACAGGTCTGTGAGAGCCGGAATTCTTACTGGTTGGTAGGTGATCAAATACTTATGTCATGCAATAAAATGCAAATTAATTATTTAAAAATCATACAATGTGATTTTCTGGATTTTTGTTTTAGATTCCGTCTCTCACAGTTGAAGTGTACCTATGATAAAAATGACAGACCTCTACATGCTTTGTAAGTAGGAAAACCTGCAAAATCGGCAGTGTATCAAATACTTGTTCTCCCCACTGTATATATTTCACCTGTATGGTTATTCATATCTTTATCCTCACATGATTGGCTTGGGACTTGTTTCACTTTGGTAAAACAAGTGTGCTACACAAGTCAAGTCTTTAAGGGCATGTCCAGACATGTTTAACCCACTGAGCTATATATTTTTGACTGCCCAGCCATTTAGAGAGGTAACTAATTCATCATATACAGATAACGCTTAACATCACAAAAACAGACAATGAATAACACAAAAGTGGTTAAAAAGCAGTAATGAAACACATCTGAGATTGCACTTGTGACAATATGATATACAGTAACTTGAAAACTACAAGATTCTGATGCTTCAACTTCTAATAGGTTAATTGGTGGTATTTTATTTGTGCAAAGGACCAGGGAACAATGTTACTCTTGTGGGGAATCTGATACCAAACCGCTTTGCTTGGCTGGAAATCCCATAGACTAATAATGTCTGTAGAAGTTGCCTCATACACACCGACTCAATACAAATGCTCGCCAAGAAGATCATTATTTATCCTCCTACATAATTTCATATATTTGCGATATAGAAAACTAACAAACCATCTAACTGACAGTAGAATAGCCTTCATCTGAGGAAACATATACAGTTTACAATGTACAGAAGCTGAAACATGAAATGGTTCACTCTTGCCCAGAACTCCATAATGGCTGGCATAATTCAAACCCCCAGGAGAGGCCTGGAGAAGCAAAACAGGCGGAGAAAACAATAGACAGGGTAATCCATTTATTTCTTGATATTAAATTATTACATAAAATCTAGTCATTTCATAGCACTGTCAGCTGGGCCCCAGGGGGGACTCAAGCCAAGGAGTGCTCTTTCCTGTCTGTATTTAGTAAGTTTGTCTCAGAGCCTGACGTGCTCTCCAACCTGGAGAAAACCAATATCTCAGAGCACCACTGGGATTATACTATTTTGGTTGGACAATAAATTATATCAGTCCCTTAAAAAGAGCCAATCTTTGTCAAACTAGATCAAGATTCTACAGCAGCAAGGTCCTCAATCCATTTAACTGAATGTGAGGCCTAGTATAAAGTGGTTGTTGTGTAAATAAATCAATGTATATTTCCTGTTCAAGTAAACACATTTGAGAGAGAGTGGACCAAGATTCTGGCATATGTCATCAGAGCCACAGAGCTAACACAGACTTAGAACACTTTTTCCCTGCCTCTTCAACTTGACCAAGAAGTGGGAGAGTCCCATCTGTAAATGCCAGGTTAAATCACAGCCATTCCATTGTTCCCTGCTGTTGGTGTCTGGAAATAAACAAGTATCATTGCTTTCTCCCCAAACATGTGATATCAAATAATGACTATTGCGTTCTGATTTAATTATTATTTTATTGACCTTCTGATCCCTTGTTGCTTTCTGCTTGGACTAACTCAGTCCACACACAGGTCTTGAATGAATAGTGTTTTTGTCCTAAAACAGTAATCTGGCCATCATTCAATCATGTCCTGCTAAAATGTACAATGTTTTCGTTCCCAAAAGACATCCATTTGTCAGAGACATACACATGCCCTCCTAATGCACTACCTTCTGTAACATTTGCTGTTGATAAAATACTCTTCCTATTAGATTTCCACAGTCTTAAAGAAAAAGGTGGGCCTTTGAGACACAAAAAAGACTACAATTGAGTTTTTGTTTTTTGTTAATGCAATGTTGAAAGGAGAGCTTGCAAGTATGTCATTGTAGCATTTTATTGTACCTTTTACACCTGCTGTATCCTGTGCATAAAATAAATAAACTCTGATTTAGGTAAATGTAATTCCATCTAATTATTTTATATGTGGTTTGTTTTATTGCCAAAAGTAGCTTCTCAAACTCTTGGCCTCCCTCAGGAGCAATACGTCATAAGCAACAAGGCTGAGGTAGAGAGGTGAGGTGAGAGACCTACAGGGAGTGTGAGTGTGAAAGGCAACCGTTTACTTCCAAGGGAACATCCAAGGTCTGAATATTTTCCAGGTATGTCACTGCAACAGTCATTAGAAATTGTAGTTAGCCCTTTGTTTGGTTTATGTTCTGGAAGGATGAGGCTACCCCATTTCACTGGACCTCTGTTTAACTGTAATTTGTTCATTAGCTGTTACATTAAGGCCTATATTAATTCTCCCATAAGGGAACCGATATCAATATCATCAGCGTCCACCTGTTTTTCTAGAACAAGGAGTTGATTAAGATCTTGGGCCTTATATAATATCAGGAGTTATTGCCATGGACTGAGTCATCTGTTCAGGGAGTCAATCAACTGCCAGTGAATGGCAAGGGAGATAGTACCCAATATTCACCCCCATTAATGACGACAGCTTACAGTCATTGTGGCCCCAGTTCCACTGGGAGAGGGTACTGGTGTACAAGCATTCTCATTCTACAGCTGGTAAAAACACATCCAGGCACACAAAACAAGCTCAGAGCAATGACAAGTCAGCCTTGTCAGCACACTCCTTAGAGCTATGGTCTGCTGGTTACTGAAATTGCACCAGCCTGAAATATTTATTTCACCTCGCACATGTAAATACCATTACAAATTTCATATGACTTTACTTTTACCTCGCACATGTAAATACCATGACATATTTTATATGACTTTACTTTTAAAAGTTTGAATATCCTTTGAATGTGCTAGATATAACAGTTGTAATTGTTGGAGAAACTAGAGAGGAGAAAAGCTGAGCTGCTAGAATCTAACTCCTGAATACATATTAGATTAACACACAGTTATGTCCACAAAAACATCATGTGATAGCCATTTTGGCAGACATGCAAGACCAGTCTGAACCAGATAACTCTAATCTAAATAATCAGAATAAAGCGTAACCTTTCTACAATTGAACTGGAGGGGCAATTCCATTTTTTTTTTTTTTTATGTTAGAACATTCCATGATTGGTCAAGTCTAAATATGAAATTATTGTGATGTGAAAGGGCTGCATAAAGCTGTCATGTGGTCTCAATGAATCTGATAGGAACCTGATCAAGCTGTTTTACAGCAAAGGGCAAAGACTTATAAAACTTATTGGAATTGTTAATAACCCCATTATCTCATCTCCTAAATTCATGAAGGGATGTAACTATTACATGGCATGCAAAATCATGATTTCATACACAATGTTCTGATTTACTATAGCAAGAAAGTAGGCTAATGGAAATATTGAATGGATATTTGCTGGATAAAAAGTGAAATAGCATATACACTGAGTGTACAAAACATTAAGAACACCTGCTCTTCCATGACAGACTGACCAGGTGTATCCACGTGAAAGCTATGATCCCTTATTGATGTCACTTATTAAATCCACTTCAAATCTGTGTAGATGAAGGGGAGGAGACAGGTTAAATAAGGATGTTTAAGCCTTGAGATATGGATTGTGTATGTGTGCCATTCAGATGGTGAATGGGCAAGACAAAATATATAGTGCCTTTGAATGGGGTATGGTAGTAGGTGCCAGGCGCACCGGTTTGAGTGTGTCAAGAACTGCAAAGAGGCTGGGTTTTTCACAGTCAACAGTTCCAGTGTGTATCAAGAATGGTCCACCACCGAAAGGACATCCAGCCAACTTGACACAACTGTGGGAAGCATTGGAGTCAACATGGGCCACCATCCCTGAGGAACACTTTCAACATCTTGTAGAGTCTATGCCGCGATGAATTGAGGCTGTTCTGAGGGCAAAAGGGGGAGCTCAATATTAGGAAGGTGTTACCAATGGGTTTTTTTTACACTCAGTGTATACTGCTCGGTCTTTTATATACAGTTTAGATGCTCTAGAGATTGGGTAAATCAATTCTCAATCAAAGAGAAGAATCACACAGCAAGCATTCCCGAATCAGATAATGGCATGGAAAATGTATTTTTTTATGTTGCATTCCACTTTCTAAATGATGTCTAGATTCTCAATGTAACCTTTTACAAGAACAGCTCAGTTGTTTCTCTTTCTTCCCTATTTCTTCACAGTATTTAGCAAGTGGTTAGGCCATCTGCAAGACACAGCTGTATGGCCTGACACAGTGGCCCTATTCAAATACTTATAACATGTCTCCTTCTTCCTTTTCTTGAGGTAATCACTTTGGAAAGGACTAAACAAGTACAGTACTTGTTTCAGTTTGGGTAAAAACCAGTTGAATGAAATGAAAACTAAACTTCAATTGGAACTTCATCACAAAATCCCGAAGGCCTTTGTTCCTCAAACGTTATTAGGCCTTCCACAGACATACATTAAGAAAATAATCCAGTGATTTTAAGAAGGGAAGTTATCTGTTCTTAAAACCATCTGACCCAAGCCTGTACATAATTTAGAAAATGGTACACACAAACACTGGGAGGAACCTCCTGCTGGCATTTAACCCACAACTTCCTGTTTCAAAGTGCCAGGCCACCCACCAGAGGTGGCTAAATAAACCTTCAGAAAAGAGAATGGCACACTGTCACACCCCTCATTCAGTCCCTCAGGCAGATAGCCCCAACATACCACCCCTAATTTAAGATCACTCACTGGTCAAGGGAAATTAATTTCAAGATAAATTAAATTCTGATAAAGCCTTCAAAAGTAAATTGTGCATGTTGAACATATTGCAAGACACATAATTATTGCAACAACACCTCAACACCTGTTGAGCAAAGCAAGATTAAAAGACATAACATAAAATTAACACTGATGTCAGAGCTTCAGTCACGATTTCACACCCTTTCTAAATATATTCATCCCAATTCAGTCATTTCCATCCAATTTTCCCAACTGGTAAAGCTTGGTAAGGAACAGGTATTCATACCCACCAATCACAGAAGCAGAAGGTGACATCATCTATTGCTTAACTTCAAGGGACCATGTTAAAACTCTCTTCCTTTCAGAACATAAAGCGTATTAGACATGGGAGCGTAACAATTGTATAACAGATTTCTATTTAGATCTATAGTCATATTTCTATTTTGATCAACCGTATTATTCAACACTAATGACCATTGGCTGGCGTAGACTTAGATAGACTCAATGTTCACTTTATTACATTTCAACATTTATATGCACATCAATTATTGTAAAATTAATAGGTTCTTTCAGTTCCTGCTCCTCCTGCCTCCAGTCCGGCGATTGGAGGGTTCATCATCAGGGGTGTCCATATGTACTGTACGGCCCCGGCCCTTAGCCTGTGGGACACAGTACAAAAGTTGGCAATCTTCTAATACTTCTATTTGTCCAAATAATTGGTGGAGTGTACACACACACACACACACACACACACACACACACACACACACACACACACACACACACACACACACACACACACACACACACACACACACACACACACACACACACTCACGGTTTGTGTGGGTTGGGTCTGAGAGGGCGCCTCCGTGGCTCTGCGGTCCTCCTGAGAGCGGAGCTGTCTGAGACGAGCCCTCTCCAGGCTGTCAGTCTGAGTCTGCAGGGTCTCTGATACACATACAAACAGGAACAACATATGTACACGCGCTAAGACAATGGCTAAACAAATCAATCCTCCAGAAGACACACATGAAATACTTTATGTGAATGCACACACATAATTAACAAGCAGAGTTTATTGTTACCCAGAAGTGCAGGGTCTGGGTTGGCCACTAAGGGGGTGATGGAAATATAGGCACCATCCTTTGGGTTTCCTGATAAGATAAACATAAACTTCTAAACAAAGAAGAGCCATGTATAGAAACTCCTTTTTGGTAACTAGGAATAGTTTCATAGAGGCCTTGTCCACTCCATTGGTTCTACTTCTATTATGTATAGAACTCACGATTAACAATGCAGAATGTGAGGGAGCAGCGGGGAGGAAGTAGTCGGCTGGCACACTCCTGAGGCTGCTGGGACAGAAAGAGAAGCTTCAGAGCCCCACGGTCATCACACAGATCCACCAGCTCTGAAAAACGCGCACACACACACATTTAAGACAAATCTATCCGTATGTAGAGAAAGAGCCAAAACTGGTTGAATATATAGCATAACACAAAGATGGCTGATGAGGGGCAGGGCCAGAGTGCAGGATTTACTACTGATAGCCTTGCGGTAGTCAAACCCACTCATCAGCAAGCCCCATTAATCTCAGTGCTAATGAGAGTGGTAATGATAGATAGCTTCATTAGTGCACGAGGCTTGCTCTGGGCTTAGCGGCAACACAGTGGTAAGTGTGGCAGGACCCAGCAGGTGTAAGCAGACACCCTTCGAGTTGAGCAGTGTGAAATATTTAACACCAGCCGGTGAACCCCCACTCCCATGCCTCTGCCCCCCCCAACCAAATCCCTGACTCTCACATCAGCGCTCTCCATCCACATTCCCTGCTTTAGTTACAGCAGTGACACTAAATTTAGGATAGACTCAAGACCCCCCTAGTCTGTAAGAGACGATAGGCACAGCAGCATTTCAATCAGGAAGCTGTCATCATCATTAAGGCCCTCCATCCATCCCACCCTTCCTGATGACCCCCCCCCCACCAAACTCCCACCTGTCTCCGGCAGGCCCATCTTAGCTCTCATGTACTGCAGCAGGAGAACCACGGGGCAGTTGGTGTTGGCCAGAAACTGCTCATTGTCTGCGAGGAGATAGGATGAGAATAAAGAAATTGTGTGAAATACAGTTTCTAACACTGCAAACATCAAATGTGTCACTAGCGGAATGCATTTTATGACTTTGGCCTTACCTCCATGTTTAATACAGATGAACATCACTCAGGAAGCTGAGGAACCGGAGTCCCTTGCGATAATGAGAAGCCTAAAGTCACGAAAGCTTTTTGAGAAACATTCCATGGATTGGAATCATTGGATACATGGTTATGAAGTCATAATAGGAATTGTGATTTCACAGGAGTGCTCTCTTCTCTTGTTGGCTTCACAACTTTGATCCTATGATTTTGGAGACTGCTTTCTCCATCTATGTTAATCTCCATCTGAACAGGATGTGGTGTTTGTTTTCACGTCACAGTGCAACCCCACTGCTGTCTATGCCAGCCTTATTACAGTGTGATGACCAGTGTCATGAGGAGTGAAGGAGAAGCTTAATTACACTTCAGACAACAACAACAGTATAATCGAGACAACACCAAATATGAACAGCACACCAAACAGCACATCAAATTATACATATTTTTTAAGTTGTTCTGTTCATAACAAATCATAGAAATGAGAGTTACAATATACTGTATCTACATCCGTGAGTCTTTCCTATCATTTCAAGTTGGAAACATACCCCATCCACCATTAAAAAGTCAGCATCTAATGCCTAATCAGCCTGTCTTCAGCTAGATTAAATAGAACATGGCCAGACCTTTCAACAGACTCTTAATCTTAAAGTCTTGCGCAGCCTGACGTCACATTCTGGCGTTTGCTCTGCATGCTGATAGGAGAACCTAGAAGCCGGGCACATGGGGCCCAGGCTTCCCTCTGTACAACCCCACCGCCAGTTCATCTCAAAGACGAGGAGAGTTTCAGAGTGCAAACATCTCCAGAGACCATAAAAGAACACAAAGTCGACCTCAGATATTTCCCTGCGCTGGAATCATTGAACACCAAGGGCCTTGTCCTGGAAATTGGCAAAATTATTTGGTTGTCTAGGTAAGAAGGGTGAGAGAACCGAAAGGTCCATCGTCCTCAAGGTCTCAGTGAGATTGCTGTGAAATTTGAGACAAAATTAGATTTATAAGTTGACCCAATGAATTTCAATCAGTTTGACAACTCTGGGACTTCATTAGCAGAAATGTACAATATGTTAGATTGACAAAGTGTGAGTCCTCATGATTAAGTTGCACATGAGGATTTACACTGACCTGGCAGTGAAGTACAGTAGGTAGGTGTGAGTCTTGGTGTAGCTGTTTGGCCAGCTCTAGCTGGTGAATGTCCATAGGTTTGTTATTGAACACCACTAACAGTGGCTTGCCTGCACCAAGGGTCTCCGGACAACTACCTGCCCCCGAGAATACAAGAAGAGGCATTTCATTATTATAAATTATCATAAATTATCAACATTAAAGACCAGCAAAATGGTTTGGTAGTTTAGCTTTTTTATTTCTTCGGACATTGTACACACCAGCATGGCTGATAACCAGGTCGGCACATTTGACATCTTCAGCGGTGGAATCCTTCAATTTAAAGGCCTCTAACGTGAGCTTGTGACAGCTGTCTGAATCTGGGAAGATGGAGCTTCGTCCAACCTGCAGGACCAAATGTTGAACACCTTCAAGAAGGATAAGGAAACGTTACTATAAATAGAACAATGAAAGGGTATGGCACATCTACACAACTTATCCTTGTCTAGTTTTTGAGGCAGGCTGGCTAGCTAGAGCTAGAGCTCATGAACCCAAGTTGGGTATACCTAGTTTACAGCCGGCCCTCCCTTGGGTTCTCAGCTGATGTTACTGATCACAGCTGGCTTCCAAGTGAACTTCAAACCCGATGCTATGTTTAATCCCAAAGCTCTGTCTAAACAGAAATACTCCTAATTTGCAATACAGTTTTGCAAACCTTTGGAACTTAACTTTCATATAAGCGTGAAATCATTTTTAAAATACAAAAGATACACTTACTTGCATCCGGCTGTTTTCACACGCCGCCTTAGCTAAGACACATCCTCTTACGTTGCACTCGCATTTCCACTGGACCATTCCATCCCACATTTCCTGTGTTTCTCAAAATACAACTGGGTGCAACTTTCCTAAACTGCTTACAGTAAGTATCTTTTGTATTTGAGTATTTCTCGCTTATATTAAAGTTAAATTACAATTGTTTCCTAAACTGTATCGCGTGCAGAGTAGAGTGTATTTGTGTTTAGTCAGAGCATTAGAGCCAGTGGTGTAAAGTACTTAAGTAAAAATACTTTAAAGTACTAATTAAGTAGTTGTTTGGGGTATCTGTACTTTACTTGACTATATTTTTGACAACTTTTACTTCACTACAATCCTAAAGAAAACAATGTACTTTTTACTACATATATTTTCCCTGACACCCGAAATTACTCGTTACATTTTGAATGCTTAGCAGGACAGGACAATTTTTAAATTCATTCAATTATCAAGAGAAGATCCCTGGTCATCCCTACTACTTCTGATCTGGTCGAACTCACTAAACACAAATGCTTCATTTGTAAATGATGTCTGATTGCTGAAGTGTGCCCCTGGCTATTTGTTTTAAAAAATGTAACAAGAAAATGATGCCATCTGGTTCGCTTAATATAAGCAATTTGAAATGATTTCTACTTTTACAACTTAAATATATATTTGCAATTACATTTACTTTTGATATTTAAGTATATTTAACACATTTTCTATAAAGGTATCTTTACTTTTACTCATTTATGACAATTGGGTACTTGGCCGTAGTATATCAAACCATATAGCACGGGTATGACAAAACATTTATTTTTACTGCTCTAATTACTTTGGTAACCAGTTTATAATAGCAATAAGGCACCTCAGGGGTTTGTGATATATGGCCAATATACCACGGTTAAGGGCTGTATCCTGGCACTCCACGTTGCGTCGTGTTGTAGAGGACCACTTAGCTGTAGTATATTGGCCATATACCACACCACCTCGGGCCTTATTGCTTAAATAACATTTACCGTCTATGGGCTAGCTTATGTAGCCATTTTCACAGATCATACTCACTTGAACAGCTTCAGGGGAAGTAACACGTTCAATTAGGTCATCAAAGCTCGTTGTTCCTACAGTAACAAATACCCTCTTCATGGTTACGCATGTAACTAATGTTATCAAATGTTACAGTACTTGTACCAAAATGTATCGATTGTTTGTTTGTTTACATCTGTCAGTAGCCTGACGTCACGTTCGTATGTTTTATTTACACAAAAGAATACATCACTCTGCCACCTAAAGGAGATTTGGAGATTTACCTGCTGCCTCGACATTTTCTCCGCCGAATAAGAAATGTGGTATTATTGAAATACTGTAGAAACAGTGTTAGTATCCCTGACAATTTAGAAAACTACACTAGTGATGTGAAAATACTTAAATCGGTTAGACACCTCAAACGCTGAAGAATCTACTAATGATGAACATCTGCTTTCAAATAAGATAATGCTGCCCCCTCGTGGATGATTGTGTGACAGTACTTGGCCTTACTGTGTGTAACACACATAACGTTGCAGATAGAAATACAGTATATTATAGAGAGCTGACACTATTCTTTCTACACGATAGAAAATCATAACTGTCCTACACCATATTCTATCCGAATATTGAGCAAAGTAAAAGTAAGTAGCCTTGTCTCCGCCAAAATGGCCCAACCTTAAGGCCACTTGAGTTGGTTAATCTGAATATTAAACCAAGTTTCACATTTTAATGTCACGTGCACAAAGTACAGTGAAATGCCTTACTTGAAAGCTCTAAACCCAACGATGTAGTAATCAATAACAATGTAATACTAAAAATAACATTACGTAGAACAAAAACACAATGAATACAAATAAGAACATGAGAAAGTACTGTAAGTAAGCATAACATACTGTAACGACCCTGGGTTTATAAACGCGGATATCGACTCTGCGGCTTGAACATGCTTTTGGGACACAAGTCGATGGCGCGCTGGACTTCGGGCTAGAATGTCGAGGGTTCGAGGCCTGCTCCCTGCCTGTTTCATTACAATACTACATAAAGGTTTAGTCAGTTCCTGTGCCATATTTACAATGTGCAGGGATAACGGAGGGATGGTAGATATTCCCCTAGAGTCGATATCCACGCCCCCCACAAAATCAAATTAGCATAATACAAAAATACCAATTAAAATTAGTCTGTTTATTAAGCAGCTTTTTCAGACAATGAGACATCCTAAAATTCGGTCTTCTCACGAAATTGTCTGTAGCGCCTGAACAGTTCGGCTTACTTACTCAAGGACACTCACCAGCCTCACAAGACTTCTGAAGATAGCCTTGTGCCAGTTGAAACCCCTGTACAGTACGTCAAAAGTTTGGACACACCTACTCATTCAAGGGGTTTTCTTTATTTGTACTATTTTCTACATTGTAGAATAATAGTGAAGACATCAAAACTATGAAATAACACAATGGAATCACCTAGTAACCAAAAAGTGTTAAACAAATCAAAATATATTTAATATTTGAGATTCTTCAAAGTAGCCACCCTTTGCCTTGATGACAGCTTTGCACACTCTTGGCATTCTCTCAACCAGCTTCATGATGTAGTCACCTGGAATGCATTTCAATTAACAGGTGTGCCTTGTTAAAAGTTAATTTGTGAAATGTCTTTCCTTCTTAATGCGTTTGAGCCAATCAGTTGTGTTGTGACAAGGCAGGGGTGGTATACAGAAGATAGCCCAATTTGGTAAAATACCAAGTCCATATTATAGCACGAATAGCTCAAATAATCTGTTCTTTGATCTGAGTGCAAATTTGAGATTTTTGGTTCCAACCGCCGTGTCTTTGTGAGATGCAGAGTAGGTGAACGGATGATCTCCGCATGTGTGGTTACCACCGTGAAGCATGGAGGAGGCGGTGTGATGGTGATACTGTCTGTGATTTATTTAGAATTCAAGGCACACTTAACAAGAATCGCGGCTACCGCAGCGATACGCCATACCATCTGGCTTGTGCTCAGTCGGACTATCATTTGTTTTTCAACAGAACAATGACCCAACACACCTCCAGGCTGTGTAAGGGCTATTTGACCCAAGAAGGAGTGATGGAATGCTACATCAGGTGACCTGGCCTCCACAATCACCCGACCTCAACCCAACTGAGATGGTTTGGGATGAGTTGGACCGCAGAGTGAAGGAAAAGCAGCCAACAAGTGCTCAGCATATATGGTCCTTCAAGACTGTTGGAAAAGCATTCCAGGTGAAGCTGGTTGAGAGAATACCAAGCGTGTGCAAAGCTGTCATCAAGGCAAAGGGTGGCTACATTGAATAATCTCAAATCTTTTTTTGATTTGTTTAACACTTTTTTGGTTACTACATGATTCCATGTGTAATTTCACAGTTGATGTCTTCACTATTATTCTACAATGTAGAAAATAAAAATAAAGAATAACCCTTGAATGAGTAGATGTCCAACCTTTTGACTGGTACAGTATATCACATTAGCTGTAATAATGTAACAGTCTAAACCAGAAATGTAAGAGCATTTCCTTACCAATAGTGATTCAGGACACCAAATGTGTGACCACATGATCAGAGAGGTATCCTTCAGCGAGGTAACCAGTCATGCAAATGTACCTTAGTCAGGTAAATTTCTACAGCAACAAATCCTTCAGAACTAAGAGATGACGCAAATATCGCATCATCTCCATATATGCCTGCTGAGTTTGCAAGATAACCTTTCCTTCATTTTGATTTCAGCACAAATGAAAATGTGTTAGACTTCCCAATCCATTGAGGTTTCAGCAGTCTCAATGACGAGTTTGGCGTTCGACTAACCACGTGTGACATGCAGTTACGAGCCCGCTAGAGTTATATCCACTGTCTTAGTACAGATGAAGCTGGAATGTGAGGCTTACTGAAGCTGGTTAGCTTTAGAAAACCCTGAGTAGATCTAGCTTGCTTCTTAGGATACCCCTCTGGCCAGTGTTCTTCAATCTTGGTATCAGATTTGTACTACATGATGGCAGTAATTACATTGAAGAGTTGGAAGTAAGACAATAACCACACAGAAACCAATGTAAGACTGAAATCATTTAAGGCTCTGTTAATTCTCATCTTCAAAAACACACTGTAAAGTCACAAAAGCAAAACCAAAAGCAAGTATAAAAAAAAAGTTGATAATTGGCTAACAAAGCAATTAGATATTTTTATAAATAATAAAAGCAAACTTAATAAAAAAAAGTAACAATGTAAGTTAGATCATTTAGGGCATGGGTGTCAAACTCATTCCATGGAGGGCCTAGTGTCTGCAGATTTTTCCTTTCAATTAAGACCTAGAAAACCAGTTGAGTGGAGTTCCTTAATAATCATTGACCTTAATTCATCAATCAAGTACAAGGGTGGCATAAAAACCTGCAGACACTGGCCTCCGTACATCGTGTTTGACATGTGGTTCAGGGCAAGTTAGATTGTTTAGGGTCAGAATTTGATCGAACCATGTAACATATTAGTCATTTGCATGACTAAGAGGAACCTGTGTCTCCTGTATTTAAAGCAAACCACACAGCGGTAACCAGAAAACAAACATGCAGTGCTCCATGCTCAACGTGAACGTCTCATGCGTGGAGACCTGGCTCGACCATGCCCATCGAAAAATAGAAAGTTGAAGGCTGGTCTGCTTTATAACCACCATACAGTTGGTTTTAGGCCCTATAAACCACAGCAATCATACATTTACCACGGTTTGATTAAATTCTGACCCGAGTCCTCAACCTGCATGTCCGTTATCACTTTAAAATTAGATACCAGATTTAATAAATCGATACAAGTAAAAAGTAAAACCAGGGGAACTAATGACGGCGCAGCTTCAAAAAGGGTTGCTGTGGTCCTGAACAGATCACTGCTCATTGCCCCAGCACTCCCCAACCCCAAACGAGAAAATAGAAATCCATAGACAATCCTTCATCCTCATAAGGTTATCCTCTACACATTGAAAAGTGGGTCTTCCCTGGGCCGGGTCACCATGAAGGCCAGTGAGTCTGCAGGTGAATGTGTTCCACAGTCAAGATATCAAAGGTTGGGCAGGCTCAAGACTCCCTTGAATTGGACTATGGACAGACAAGAATCTGCTCTCTGGTACTGTAGGTAACACTGCCAGCTGGAGAGGTCAAAAGGTGTGATCGAGCTGAAGTGGTTCCTGGGTCATCAAAGCAGGAACCAGTTGGGAGAGATCCTGCCAAATAATGACAATGGAGAACAAAAAAAGTACTATTTTACTTACTGACAGAGTAAAGGAAAGACTGAAGACACTACTAGGTGTTGAGACAGTATGAAGATATTGATATTTGTGTAATTAAGACCTTTATACAGTTAAATAAATTAGCATTTCATCAATATGTAAACTGTGAAACCCAGTTAAAACGACCAATACCTCACACAGTGCAGAAAGTCTGCTTCCTGTTTTGAAACATCAATTTATATTCAGGATGCTGCGTTTTCCTTTGTCTGGGACCTACACTCTCCGTGGCTCATAAGTCTAGTCTCTCTGCCTTTACACTGCCAGCCTCTTCTCTTACTCTTCTTTTCTGCCCTTGTGCTCACTGCTCAGACAGTTGGGTTCTTCACGCCACATTCTTCGTCTGATCTAATGATAGCAGGCTAAACCAATAGTTTTAACAATCTGTGCAGCAAACCCCCTTCCCTGTCTGCTTTTTCTAACAGCTGTAATTTTGTTCCACCCCTGATCCTCTCATCTCCCTTCCTCCGCAAGTACATTTTTTGTACACGCATTATGAACTCTACACTCCTGCTATCCATGACCATACATCTTTTCACAACCTGTGAATTTTTGCCCGTTGTCAGTGACAAGCCTATTGTGCATTTACACTTCTCTGTCCTACTATGTGTGTGTGGAGGGTGAAGTGTAGTGCTTCAGTCTCTTACCTGGGGGAGAGGTGTAGAGGGGACAGTGTCCCCTACTCCCTCACTGCACCACACAGGCCGTGCAGCACTGCTCCTGTTTCTCTGGCAGCGTGGCATAGTTCATCTGGCGAACGATTTCAGCAAACAGCTCGTCCACCATGGTCTTGCTCTTGGCTGAGGTCTCGATGAAGGGGCAGCCCCACTCCTGGGCCAGGGCCCGACCGTCTGCACCTGCCACCTCCCGCTCAGACTCCAGGTCCACCTTGTTCCCCACCAGGATCAGTGGCACCTTCTCAAAGCGCTTCACCCGCACTATCTGGTCTCGCATCGGTCTGATGTCCTGGGGAGCAAAGGGGGGAGGAATTTAGGGATGGATATAAGGATATTCTCAGGAACTGTGGGGAAATGTTTGCGCAACAGTTATTGCTGCCTAGCTCTTCAATGTATATCAATGGGTTAAGTAGCAGCCCTTTGGCCATTCTTCTAACCTGTTGAGCTTAACAAACTTTCAGCGTGTAGAGGACAGACTTATGGGAATGGGATAGAAGAGAGGTTTATGGATTTATATTGTAGAGATTAGGCTGTCAACAATGGTTTTAGGAATGATGCACTCAGAATGATATGAATACAATAGGCATTGCTCAGTAGGCCCATTTAAAACATGGCTACAACTCTATCAAGAGGCTGCAGGCTCCTTGACATGTTGACAGGTAACACCAGATAAAGGCCCTTTACCTGAAATGACTGTTGATTGACGAGACTGTAGACAAGTATGAAACCCTGGCCGTTCTTGATGTACAGGTCCCTCATGGAGGCGAACTGTTCTGTCCCTGCCGTGTCAAGGATCTCCAGCACCGAAGGCGACGAGTCCACTTCGATCTCTTTCCGATAGAAGTCCTCAATTGTAGGGTCATATTTCTCGATGAATGTGCCCGTGACAAACTGGACAGTCAGCGCGGACTTGCCGACGCCGCCGCTTCCCAGCACAACCACTTTGTACTCCTTCATTAGGGTGCACGAGTTTGACCCGGTTACTTAGCTAACGTTAGCTAGCTGGATTGCTATAGCCTGTGACAACATTAATCAAGTAAACCTTGAAAACACAACTCTGTAAACCCCCACAAATCAACCTCCCAGTTAAAATGTTAACATGTATGTGTTTGGTTAAAACAAATTCAAATCTAGTTAAAAGCAGAAGTATTGCACTGAGCTAGCTAGCAAAGTTGGCTAAATCCACAACGCCCCCCCAATGCTCGCTCTCGATAAGGAGCCTTCTTATGACAAATCCTTCAGACAGTAAACATAACTACGTTACCTTGACACGAACATGGGCTGTTGCTTCTATCAGTAATCTGCCCCAAAACTGTGCATTAACTGAGTTGGTGGCTAGCTAGTTAAGATGCACAATATTATAATGACTTGTATTGTTTCCATTTTTGGAGAGCATGTGAAAGTGGCTCGCTCACACCACATCATAAAGCATACTGGTGTCGCAAAAGCCCAATGCCAGCGTCTGCCACTTCCACCACGGCTGGTCCCTGGCCTTATCACGGGCAAGCTGCACTTTAGCAGCCAGATAGTGTTTAGGAACCTCGGGTTGGAGTTTCAGTCCAATGCTGTCCACAGTACACTGCTTGGTTGCTGCTTAGTATGAGACAGGGACAAGACCTCCCACTCCCTTCCTTAATTTCGTCCTCACGGCCTGTCCCTAGTATCCGTACTGTCTCATCCTTGCGACCACCACTGGGCTGCAATGTCCTGTGGAACCTAGTAAGTAACCAGCACTTATTTTCTTTCCAAATCGAATCAAATGACGAGCACCAAATTTGCTGGTGCAAACACTAATATATTTAAGTCCTCAGCAGGGACATTGAAACGCTACATGGTTGTCCGAAATGCAGGCCATATGTCAAGGAAGGACCATCGTGGAAAATCTGCAATGTAATTGGTCACCTTAAAGATTTATTGTCATTCCCATTGGTTCAACTATAACTTCAGGCGGGACAGTAGGGCGCAACGTATAGAACGTTGCACATAGAAATATGCTGCATAGAATGGAATTTACAGGATTCAGTTCACTGCACGCTGAGGATGGAAATTAAATGAATACATTCATCTTTATAATGGCTGATAATCGAAGTGTGAACATTAAGTGAGCTATTTACAGAAACTATGTTACAGATTGTTATAGGCAAGAAATCATTTGTCTGATTTGTCCTATTTTTTGTGTATTTTAAGTGTGCTTCAGCTTTTCCATAGCAAGATAAATAGGAGACTCCAAACAAAAGCACTGATGTGAATTTGTGGGTTTTTTTCAGCTTTTTTGGACCTCATATTCTTGTGGATAATTGTTTTCATACATATCTGATTTACCATTTAGAAATTAAAGCACTTCATAGAGATAGTCCCCCCATTTGAAGATGTAATACGTATTTGGACAAATTTCATTTATAGTTATAGTGTACCGAAGTAGTCAAAAGTTTAGTATTTGGTCCCATGTTCCAAACACACAATGACTACATCAAGCATGTGACTCTTAAAAACTCATTGGATGTATTTGCAGTTTGTTTTGGATGTATTTTGGGTTATATTTTGCCCAATAGGAACTGAATGGTGAATGATGACTGGAGTAATTTTATTTCTAAGTGAGTAGACAAGATGCTTTTGAAAATTTCAAAATCAATCCATATAATGCCATGATTAAGAAAAATCATGAATGAATAATGATGAGTGAGAAAGTTACAGAGAAAGTTAAATGTTATTTTGGCATTAATATGTGTCACATATTAGTTTGCAAACAATGTAAAAAAACCCCCAACAACATTGAGTTAATAAAGCTGCATACAAAAATTGTCTCTTTTTTTGTTTTCTTGAGTAAGGCAGCTCCAAAATGAAGGTGTTTCAGCCTAGCTCAGTGCTTTATGTGGTGGTGGGGCAAGCCAGCAGAAAATACGGAGCGTTGCGCCGTGATTGGCTCAGTGTTCTGTCACTCATGGGGACACTACGTCCCCGCCAAGTCTAAGGGTAGACCTAGAAAATTCTAGCCCTTTGGATGCTGCCATAGAGTTACATTAGAAATGCCCATCCATGAAGGCCCAAGGTCATTGGCCACAGATAAAATGACGTCAAATCACGTTATATGTACATTAGCTTTGATTGGACTGATCATGTCAACATCATACTTTCAAAATCTTAGCTAGCAGTCATCATCATGAATCAAGTCGACAATCTACTGGCAAATCCTTTTTAATCCTTGTCACATGAAGAGAAATAATGAAGAGAAATGATAGATAAAACATATCGGTGCTCATCGGCCATTGGACATTAACATTACACAACAAGTTAGAAATCGCAAATTCAACAATGAGTGGTTTGGAAGGAATCAATGACAGTGGCTGTGTGGTCCCAAATCTGGGATAAAGGGGCTCTTTTCCAAGTTTAAAATGATAAACATTCAACGTTGGCCATGCTGTCAATGAAGCATGATTTGTACCGCACTCAAAACAACTGTTAACTCGGAACTGCAAAAACTTGACTTCAGTGAGTTCAAGACAACTGGGAAGTCGGGAATAAACAAGCTCCGACTAGGAAAATACGTTTTGAACGGTCATCCAACTCGGAATTGTAAATCCGGCCTCTTTCTAGAGCTACGACCTGAAGATCAATGACGTCATCATGATTTGACCTTGTTTTTTTCCGAGTTCACAGTTGTTTTGAAAGCACCATAAATCCAGAGAGTGCCAGACTTCGATGACAGAATTTGCCCACGAAGGACCGCCGTGCCACCTTCCTGTTCAAGTGAGCACAGCACAACAAGGTGAGTCCAAAACTGTATTGTATGCTGCTGCATAAATTATGTTATATGCCAGGGAGATACACTGCTCAAAAAAAAATAAAGGGAACACTAAAATAACACATCCTAGATCTGAATGAATGAAATATTCTTATTAAATACTTTTTTCTTTACATAGTTGAATGTGCTGACAACAAAATCACACAAAAATTATCAATGGAAATCAAATTTATCAACCCATGGAGGTCTGGATTTGGAGTCACACTCAAAATTAAAGTGGAAAACCACACTACAGGCTGATCCAACTTTGATGTAATGTCCTTAAAACAAGTCAAAATGAGGCTCAGTAGTGTGTGTGGCTTCCACGTGCCTGTATGACCTCCCTACAACACCTGGGCATACTCCTGATGAGGTGGCGGATGGTCTCCTGAGGGATCTCCTCCCAGACCTGGACTAAAGCATCCGCCAACTCCTGGACAGTCTGTGGTGCAACGTGGCGTTGGTGGATGGAGCGAGACATGATGTCCCAGATGTGCTCAATTGGATTCAGGTCTGGGGAACGGGCGGGCCAGTCCATAGCATCAATGCCTTCCTCTTGCAGGAACTGCTGACACACTCCAGCCACATGAGGTCTAGCATTGTCTTGCATTAGGAGGAACCCAGGGCCAACCGCACCAGCATATGGTCTCACAAGGGGTCTGAGGATCTCATCTCGGTACCTAATGGCAGTCAGGCTACCTCTGGCGAGCACATGGAGGGCTGTGCGGCCCTCCAAAGAAATGCCACCCCACACCATGACTGACCCACCGCCAAACCGGTCATGCTGGAGGATGTTGCAAGCAGCAGAATGTTCTCCACGGCGTCTCCAGACTCTGTCACGTCTGTCACATGTGCTCAGTGTGAACCTGCTTTCATCTGTGAAGAGCACAGGGCACCAGTGGCGAATTTGCCAATCTTGGTGTTCTCTGGCAAATGCCAAACGTCCTGCACAGTGTTGGGCTGTAAGCACAACCCCCACCTGTGGACGTCGGGCCCTCATACCACCCTCATGGAGTCTGTTTCTGACCGTTTGAGCAGACACATGCACATTTGTGGCCTGCTGGAGGTCATTTTGCAGGGCTCTGGCAGTGCTCCTCCTTGCACAAAGGCGGAGGTAGTGGTTCCTGTTGCTGGGTTGTTGCCCTCCTACGGCCTCCTCCACGTCTCCTGATGTACAGGCCTGTCTCCTGGTAGTGCCTCCATGCTCTGGACACTACGCTGACAGACACAGCAAACCTTCTTGCCACAGCTCGCATTGATGTGCCATCCTGGATGAGCTGCACTACCTGAGCCACTTGTGTGGGTTGTAGACTCCGTCTCATGCTACCACTAGAGTGAAAGCACCGCCAGCATTCAAAAGTGACCAAAACATCAGCCAGGAAGCATAGGAACTGAGAAGTGGTCTGTGGTCACCACCTGCAGAACCACACTTTTATTGGGGGTGTCTTGCTAATTGCCTATAATTTCCACCTGTTGTCTATTCCATTTGCACAACAGCATGTGAAATGTATTGTCAATCAGTGTTGCTTCCTAAGTGGACAGTTTGATTTCACAGAAGTGTGATTGACTTGGAGTTACATTGTGTTGTTTAAGTGTTCCCTTTATTTTTTTGAGCAGTGTATGTATACTGTAACTAAGAAAGTAATTCTAAGTGTATGTAGTGTAGTAAGCTGTTAGTAGCACATGTGCCTTACCCTAATCATTTGGTCTATTTACCCCTCTTAATTTTGCCTACTGTTCTGACTTGGTGGTGCACATGTTGCCTATAACCTGTTTTAGAGAAATGTAATCATTGAATATTGTAAGGGCTTTCATTGTCTGCTTATATGCCCTTTTTATTTATCCTACGGTCTGACTTGCTGTACAGGGAGAACACTGTAAGAACGGCCCATGTTCTTAATTCTGTCGCTGTACATTTCAAAAGTGCTAAACAAATAGTAGCTCGCTCATTAATGTCTCAATCGAAATTACGGATTGCCTCTAATCCCTTATGCCATAGTTTGTACATCTAAATTGTCAAGCAATTCAGCCATATCAGCTATGTTTTTTGTAAAGGCATTAAATGAGGCTGAATGAACTGTTTCGCTGCCAGACAAGGCTCTACTGATAACCAGGTGTAGAAGTGGTAAGATGTTGGGACTACTGTTGGGACAGCTTGATGTAGGCCCTAACAGTTTGTGTGTACCATTTATCACCGTTATAGTGCAATTAATGTATTGTATAGTGTCGTGTTGTGTACTGGCTTTGCTGGCATGCATTCAGCCTTTTATTTTTTTTGCCCCACCAAGATTTCCATGCTAAAATCGCCAGTGATCATGAGGCTTCGCAAATGGGTCACACCCTCCATACGGAACCTCCAACAACATTTTAGGATCAAGCTTAAATTGTCTCTTAGGCATGCTGGTAGGCAATGCGCTGGTAGCCGTTAATAAAAAATTTGGCTAAATAGTGTTTTCTACTCTGTACTGTCAATTGTTTTGAGTTTCAGACATATTGCTAAAGCAGTGTTTTATTAGGATTACTTACCATTCGCCATTGACTTGTTTTGGCATTGCATTCTTTTGCAATTATAACACCTTCGTGTACTGCGTTACTGTTCAGTTTCACCACTAGATGGTGAGACCTGCCTATGATAGGATAAATGGAGAGACTGATGAGTAGTGGCAAGTAAGGAGTAAAAAGGACACACAGCTCATTCAATATAGTCTGCGTGCGTTTCTTGTTTTAACAGTGACATTTTAATTTAAAACGTATATTATTGCTTTAGGAACGAATAGAAATAAAGTAAATTTTCTATGAAAAACATTTACTTCACTAATTGAATTTCAGTAGCCTAATTTCTCTGAATAGACTTGAAATGAAATGGATGGAATTGAACTATGTCTCTCCTCAGATTTCCATGGGGAGTGCAGGGGGCAGCTTGACACAGCAGCTGGGTCACACACACACGCACACACACATATTATCTCCTTTGCTTAGTGAAATGTTGTCTTTTTCCATCTCTGACTGAGCTTGCATAGTCAGTCAGTCTGCACTGCAGGTGTATTTAAGAAGGCAAGGAAGGTTCTCTCACAGAGTCTCTCTTATACTCTCTCTCCCTCTTTCTCTCCCCTCTCTCTCTCTACCCCTCTCTCTCTCTCTCTTCCCCTCTCTGTCTCTGGGGTATGGGTATGACCGGCTGAGTTTGCTGAGTGGCCTACACGTACATACAGTTAGCAGCAATGCAGTAACAGTTCCTAAACAAACATTTTACTCCTTGCTAAAATTCACACACACGCACACACACTGTAATTCTCCAGAGGTAAGTTGGGGGAGTGCTGCTTCTGAGGTAGACTTTATTATTGCTGTGTATTTGATAAGAGCAACATACCATTAATGTGTTTCTCTCTCTATGTTCTCGCCCTCGTTCTCTCCCTTGCTCCCTCATTCCCTCTCTCTCCCACAGGAGCCATTAACCACAGAGACCCTAAGCTGTGTACTGTGGGAGATATCCTCCTCAGCCTCTGGCCCTCTCCACTCCATCACCCTTACACTCCTCCTTTCCTTTCCTTTCCTTCACTTCCCTTTCTCTCTCTTTTTATTTCTCGGTGTGTGTGTGTTCGTGTGTGCTTGCACGTTCATGTGTGTCTTGATACAAGGCCATAGTGAGTAGGGCAACAGTAAGCATATTAGGGGAGAACCAACCTGATCCTCTCTCTCTCTCTCTGGGGGACTGTATGATGTCATGTCTCTGACGGTCCCCCCATCCCTGGTGTTTGTGTGTATGTGTGTGTGTATGTATACATGTGTCAAATCACATTTTATTGGTCACATACACATGGTTAGCAGATGTTATTGCGAGTGTAGCGGAATGTGTGTATGTGTGCGTACGTGCGTGTGAATGTGTGTGTGCACACGCACATTTGTGTATGAATCAACTGGCGAGGTCACACACCCATTTTTACATAGGCGAGTGACAGCCTTCCTCCAGCTGGACGTTGTTAGGTGAGAATGTCAGGGGCTTGTCTCATATGTGACACCATTTTCAAATGCCACAGAACCATAAATCAAATGTCCCACATGAGAGCAGGAGGTGAACACTGAGAGACAGATTATAGTATCAAAACTCAGGATAAGACCCAGATGCAGACAGCTAGAGTCACAGATGTTTATTGACCCAAACAGGGAGCAGGCAAAAGACAGGTCAAAGGCAGGCAGAGGTCCGTAATCCAGGGGAAAGTCAATAAGGTACAGAACAGCAGGCAGGCTCGGGGTCAGGACTGGCAGAGGTTCGTAAACAAGTTAGAGTTAGGAAGGTACAGAACGGCAGGCAGACTCGGGATTAGGGCAGGCAGAATAGTCAGAACCAGGGAAACTAGGAAACAGAACTTGAGAAAGCAGGGAGACGGGAAAACACGCTGGTAAGACCTGACAAGACAAGACGAACTGGCTACAGACAAACAGAGAACACAGGTATACATACACTGGGGATAATGAGGAAGATGGGCGACACCTGGTGGAGACAAGCACAAAGACAGGTGAAACAGATCAGGGTGTGACATATGGACTAATAACTACAGATTTAGGGTCTTCATTTTATCACTCTTTTGTTGCTGAGAATTCTCCTGCAAGGCAGGAAATGCAAACTTGTAGTGTATTTGAGTTTTAAAAGGCTTCTAAAGTTTGTCATTTCCATTTTTAAATTTCAGACTTGATTTGCCCTAACGAAAAATGTATCAACCCATACAAAAATGTGCTTTAATTATAATCCACATTTCCTGCAGGATTAGTTTCATGCTGTAGCAAACTGGCTCAAATTAAGGTCCTACATCTGTAACATGGCCACCAACGCCATGCCCAGTAGTTTGGAGGCAACACCCAAAGAGAGAGAGAAAGAGAGAGAGAGAGAAGAAGTAGAGGGGGAATTATATAGGGTGAATTCTCTGTGAATTCTCTGTGAATTCTCTCTTTGTCTCAGAGGCTGTGTGATCGGAGTTCCTTTCTCTGTGTAAACCCCAGAGCTTTGTGTGGGCGAGGGAGAGGGCTGAGCTCTCCCTAAACACAAACCATATTTCCCACTTAGCAGAGGTTGCCAACTGGTCTAGGTGACGGAGGGTTTGGAGGCAGTGTGGCATGAATTGCGGCTTTAACACACACACAATTATTATATTAACAAACCCATTTGAACAACTAAAACTATACTGAAACTATTATCTATGACTCCAAAACAAGCTAAAATAAAATTAAATGTTTTTGTTTTTTGTCCGGCAAAAATCAAATGGGGTTTTCAAGCTTTTTTTCCTAATGGGGTTTTCAAGCTTCTGAATCTGGCGGTTTACATTGAGTTTGACTTACATTTTTTATCCCCAGAATACAACACACTTTAAAAGGTGGTGACCATCGATGATCACTGACTTGACAAAAGTGATCCGCTTGAACGCGCCCATTGAGATGAGCAAGATGCAAGACTTTACTCTCACAGTCACACAGAGCATGTGCACAGGTGCACTTGATCCTGCTACAACATGGTAGCCACAGGATAAAAACAGGGGAGAAGTTTAGCCTCGCAATTCAACACTCCTGGTTGTTGCGGAAATTGACCCACTGCTACTGTTTGTTTTTCGTGCATCTACGTCATATCGCTGAGTCTACCTTTAAACCTAACCTATGACTAACCTATGACCTGACCCATCACCTTATGTATTACTGCCCCACAGTGGCAAGAAGTGACATTCCAAAAAACACAAAAACTGTCTCCTGGCCTCCCACGCACAGGATTCTTTCTGTCCCTAACACTAAAACGAAAACTGAAACGAAATAATCTAAAAACAAAATAGAAATGTTTTTATAAAACTTCAACCTAATAAAAATGAGGAAAGTGGATCTGAAAAAAAAACTGAAACTAAACAGAATTTCAAATACAAAAAACTCCATTAAATCTAATATAAAAACACAAATCTATAATAACCTTGACAAATACACTTGGCAGCTATGTGCCACCATCAAGCATCAGGCATGGTTTCACCTTCAACCCCTCTCCCATTTCAATTAGCATTTAAAAAACAATAAGAGAGTAGCACAGAAACACAAGCAGATACTGCTTTTATTAGTTTTTATTTCATGACACTTTAAGTAATGCATTTTCTTCATGTTCTGCCCTTTTCTCTGCCCTTCTGACCATATGCACCCCTGCCCTGTCCCCTCCAGCTGCGCCCTCCAGCTGCCCCCTCCCCCAGCCCAGAGGAATGCCCTGCCTGGCTCACTCAGATAAGGCTTTGGGGGTCTCTGGCCTTGGCTCAGAGAGATGGAGGTCCTGTGGTGAGAGATTGGGGACTTGTTCTGCATCCCTTATTCTAACTGACTACATTCTAGAATGTGACTCTAGTAGATTGTGACTCTAGTAGAATGTGACCTGTGGTAGAATCCCAACTAGCACATAACATTTTGAGAACCATATGTTTCTTAGTGCTTGGTGAGTTATTTTGCATACAACCTTCCCACAACTTTCTCCAAATGGTGCAGGATAGTTGCTTGGCTTTGGAACATTCTCAGCACATTTAAGGGAATTGACAACAAACAAAAAACATTATTTTCTTGGTATTTCATTACTTTAACAGAACGTTTCATTGAAATTTCATTTCAATTTTGGGAATGTTCTCCAACTGGTTTGACATTGGAAATGTTCTTATTTTTCTTCTGTGGGAATTTCAGTACTTCAGCATAAGGTTCCCTACAGGTTTCCTTATGGTTCTAAAGTCACGTTCTCAATTTTTTATGAGAACTTTAAGAAACCTTGCCATAAAAACCACAAGAAAATGTTTGTAATGTTCAGAGAACATTCTAAGAATGTCATTTAAAAACATATACATTCCGTTCTCAGCATCAACAAAACTCTCTCTATCCTCTATATTGTTAAGTGTGTTCAGGTGTGTTAGCCTCGCCTTCTAATTGGCCATACCTGATCTTAATGAGTGCTTGTTTCCTTTGAAATGAGGTCTGTTTGAATAGACTGAAATTAACAGCTTTGTATGGATTAAAAACAGACGCCTCACAAGTCCTCAACTGGCAGCTTCATTAGTATCCGCAAAACACCACTTTCATGTCAACAGTGAAGAGGCAACTCTGGGATGCTGGCCTTCTAGGCAGAGTTGCAAAGAAAAAGCCATATCTCAGACTGGCCAATTAAAAGAAAAGATTAAGATGGGCAAAATAACACAGACACTGGACAGAGGAACTCTGCCTAGAAGGCCAGCATCCCGGAGTTGCCTCTTCACTGTTGGCCTTACTGCTATTAGTGTCACGTTCTGACCTTAGTTCTTTTGTTATTTCTTTGTTTTAGTATGGTCAGGGCGTGAGTTGGGTGGGTTATCTATGTTCGTTTTTCTATGTTGGTTTTTTCGTTTGGCCTGGTATGATTCTCAATCCTAGCCTTTTTCCACCTGTGTTGCGTGGGTGTTTATTTTCCGTATCAATGTTTGTTCCATACGGGACTGTGCTCGGTTTTCGTTTATTCTCTTGTTCCTTTTTTTTCTGTGTCCAGTGATATTTAATTGAAATATATTATGGACACATACCACGCTGCGCATTGGTCCGACATTTCTTACTCCTCGTCAGAGGAGGACGAAGAGAACCGTTACAATTAGTGCATAGAAATGCATTGAATAGGTCACTTCACAGTCCCCAAGTCCAGAACGGACTACAGTACTACGTAGAGCCATGACTACATGGAACTCTATTCCATATCAAGTAACTGACACAAGCAGTAAAATTAGATATAAAACAACTGATTAAAAAAACACCTTATGGAACAGCGGGACTGTGAAGCAACACAAACATTGGCACAGACACATGCATACACACACACACACACACACAAACACACGATAACATACGCACTATACATACACATGGATTTAGTACTATAGATATGTGGTAGTGGTGGAGTAGGGGCCTGAGGGCACACAATGTGTTGTGAAATCTGTAAATGTATTGTAATGTTTTTAAAATTGTATAAACTGCCTTAATTTTGCTGGACCCCAGGAAGAGTAGCTGCTGCTTTGGCAGCAGCTAATGGGGATCCATAACAAATACAAAAACCCTCAACCCCTCCCATCTATCTCTGAAGACAACCTAGTTTTGACTTCTAGTTGCATATATTTTTCCACTGTGCTATTCTCAGTTTCTACAGATTGTAAATTACAGATAAACACCTTTGCTAAGAGTATTATTATATTATTGATCGATTGACTATGACTTTTCAAATCACCCAGCAGTCAGCTTCAAGTAAATGTTGCAATTTTTCAGCCATTCCTGAACCTGTGACCAAAAACAAGCTACATATGGGCAGTACCAAAACAAGTGATCTAATGAGTTAAATGAAGGTTAAATAAAAAATAAAAATAAATGATTCTGTCTCTTCACAGCAAAATCTGCAGAGCTGGGATGGTTGTATCCCCCATATACAGTTGAAGTCGGAAGTTTACATACACCTTAGCCAAATATATTTCAACTCAGTTTCACAATTCCTGACATTTAATCCTAGTAAAAATGCCCTGTCTTAGGTCAGTTAGGATCACCACTTTATTTTAAGAATGTGAAATGTCAGAATAATAGTAGAGAGAATGATTTATTTCAGCTTTTATTTCTTTCATCACATTCCCAGTGGGTCAGAGGTTTACATACACTGAATTGGTATTTGGTAGCATTGCCTTTAAATTGTTTAACTTGGGTCAAACGTTCCGGGTAGCCTTCCACAAGCTTCCCACAATAAGTTGGGTGAATTTTGGCCCATTCCTCCTGACAGAGCTGGTGTAACTGAGTCAGGTTTGTAGGCCTCCTTGCTCGCACACACTTTTTCAGTTCTGCCCACACATTTTCTATAGGATTGAGGTCAGGGCTTTGTGATGGCCACCCCAATACCTTGACTTTGTTGTCCACAACTTTGGAAGTATGCTTGGGGTCATTGTCCATTTGGAAGGCCCATTTGCAACCAAGCTTTAACTTCCTGACTGATGTCTTGAGATATTGCGTCATAATATCCACATACTTTTCCTTCCTCATGATGCCATCTATTTTGTGAAGTGCACCAGTCCCTCCTGCAGCAAAGCACCCCCACAACATGATGCTGCCACTCCCGTTCTTCACGGTTGGGATGGTGTTCTTTCCCTTTTTCCTCCAAACAAAATAATGGTCATTATGGCCAAATAGTTATATTTTTGTTTCATCAGACCAGAGGACATTTCTCCAAAAAGTATGATCTTTGTCCCCATGTGCAGTTGCAAACCATAGTCTGGCTTTTTTATGCCGGTTTTGGAGCAGTGGCTTCTTCCTTGCTGAGCGGCCTTTCAGGTTATGTCGATATAGGACTCATTTTACTGTGGATATAGATACTTTGTACCTGTTTCCTCCAGCATCTTCACAAGGTTCTTTGCTGTTGTTCTGGGATTGATTTGCACTTTTCGCACCAAAGTACGTTCATCTCTAGGAGACAGAACGCGTCTCCTTTCTGAGTGGTATGACGGCTGCGTGGTCCCATGGTGTTTATACTTGCGTACTATTGTTTGTACAGATGAACGTGGTACCTTCAGGCGTTTGGAAATTGCTCCCAAGGATGAACCAGACTTGTGGAGGTCTACAATTTCTTTCCTGAGGTTTTGGCTGATTTCTTTTGATTTTCCCATGATGTCAAGCAAAGAGGCACTGAGTTTGAAGGTAGGCCTTGAAATACATCCACAGGTACACCTCCAATTGACTCAAATTATGTCAATTAGCCTATCAGAAGCTTCTAACGCCATGACATAATTTTCTGGAATTTTCCAAGCTGTTTAATAGCACAGTCAACTAGTGTATGTAAACTTCTGACCCACTGGAATTGTGATACAGTGAATTATAAGTGAAATAATCTGTCTGTAAACAAATGTTGGAAAAATTACTTGTGTCATGCACAAAGTAGATGTCCTAACCGACTTGCCAAATCTATAGTTTGTTAACAAGAAATTTGTGGAGTGGTTGAAAAACGAGTTTTAATGACTCCAACCTAAGTGTATGCAAACTTCTGACTTCAACTGTATATAACATTCTATTGGTTGAGAATTCTGCCATATGCTAACCTCACCAGGTGGCCATGATTATATGCAGTTCAAATTACGTACCAACCCATTCAAATTGTCTATGTAGTTGGACGTGACCCATCGCTTGTTTATGGACTTGTCCTTAACAGAAGTCCAATGGCATGTTCTGATAATCAAATCAGCTAGAATGTCTGGTCAAATAGCTCTCTGTGTAGAGTGCCTAGCTCCACGTAATTGTTGCAGATTGTGGCAATGGTTCGGATCTCACATTCGTTTTTTCCCCCCCTTTGAAATGTAAAATTGCATTTATTGTGTTAATGTGTTGAGAAGTGAAGTGCAGCTAACAGTTTGAAAATGACTAAGAATACAGTTAATAAGGAGCTACATCTTAAGCCTTGCTGACAAACACACTGCTATGGCCTACCAATCATATTGCATAGGCTATATTACCTGGACGTGTACACCTAAATGTAGGCCTTCAACATTTTATATGCATTTTTATAATCATCTGCATTATTTGCTGAAGTTATGCCGCGTTCAAAACAACTGGGAATACGAGGTCAAATCAAGATGTCAGTGATCTTCAGGTCGGAAAGTCGGAACTCTAGAAAGAGGCCCGAATTCCGGAGAGATAGAAAAACACCTGTGTTAGAGACCCGGCTGGGCGGCTGGGAAGGCAAACGGAAAAGGAAGCAAGACGGTGGATGGTGGTTGGAAGAGCGCGCTTGTTTGAAATGGAAAAGCTTTGCGGTAGCTATTGAGAAAGAAGAACATCAAGACGAAGCAGCTGCTTTACAAGTGGGATGCACTGTTGAGCTTTACATCCCGAGTGGTTTGTGCTGATTGTACGGAGATTGTGTCTCAAGGCGTCCCTTGAGAAGGCAAGAACAAGATGTATGTCAGGAGAAGTGCAGTATTATCATAAGGAGGAATGGAGGGAAAAAGAGAGGCAGAGGAGGTCTAAGTGAGAGAGGGAGGAAGTGGGTGTGGTTGAGTCAGTTAAAAATGATGGAAAAAAGGGAGATGGTTTGTTAAAGAAGAATGGTATAAAGTGTAAGCAGAGTGAGCTGAAGACAGGGTAGAAATGGAAGTGTATCGGAGGTGGTAGGTGTGATGAAGTTCTCGGAGCCCGAGGCTTGCACCGAGGGTCAGGATAAAGATGAGTCTTTGACAGTAGGAGTGAAGTTATTTTCCAAAATTGGACCCTTGCCTTTTGCTTGATGCATTTGTGGTTTCAGGGTGGGTAAAAACAGAGTTGGGTGCCGTGGAATCGGTGAGGGTAACCAGGAGTGGTCTTGTGATAATTGTTTGTGTTTCTGCTGGTCAGAGGGACCAGGCGCTCTGCGTTAAATGAATGGGGGCAAGAGATGTGAGTTGTTTTGCTCTCAAGAAAAGGGTGCCATTAAAAGGAGTGATTACTGAGGTAGCGGTAAATGTGAAAGTTTACCAACTGCAGGGGAAGATTCCCGGTGTTTGTGATGCTTGTTGTTTGGTGCGATGCACACAGGGTGGCGTGAGTGGTGAAACAGAAGAGTCATTGTCTGTTCTTTTGAGTTTTGATGTTGAGTCTTTGCCCGACAAAGTGATGTTAGGATACATAGGTTATCCTGTACGAGCTTTTGTGCCGAATACATTACGTTGTTTCAGGTGTCAAGCTTATCGGCATGTGGCAGCAGTGTGTAGGAGGGAGGTTCCTAGGCGTGAGAAGTGTGCAGAAGGGCATGAGACAAAGGAATATGTACCATTGGGGGGAAGTAGTGAAATGTGTTAATTGTAGGGTGACCATGGAGCTGGGGATCAGAAATGTCCCATGTGAGAGACTGCTTGAGGTTTCCAGGGTTAGAGTAGTGCAGAAGTCATGTGCCGAGGCAGTGAAGAAAGAACGAAAGATGGGTCAAGGGGGAGGTAACCTGAGAGGAGTGATGTGAGTAGTAGATATGTACCAGTACAGAGGGATAGGCCAACAAGTGATATATGTTTCAGTAAGATTGGGATTTTTAGTATTTATAGCAATGGATATCAACTGTACTGCAGGGATGGAATGTAAGTCACAGAAAACTGAGGTGGTGGTGGCAGCTGCAGAGAGGTATTTGGGTGTGTGAGACTTGACGTCAGAAGAGTTATAGGGTGTGTTAAGTGGTGATGTCCCATCCCTTCAGGCTTTTGGCCTGAGGTAGGACTAAATAGATTTAAATAGTGGAGTAGGGTGGTGTTTTAAATGTATTATTTCAATTTTCAATGTACATTTTCATTTAGTGAGTATAGTGTTAGATGGTAGGGTATTTGTAAAAAAAAAAAAAAAATGAAGCTAAGTATAAGGGAGTTATACTCCAGTGCAGTAGGGGGCAGTAATGCAACATTTATTGGACACCAACCGCCGTTAAACCTCATCGAAGAAGAAGTTAGAATTCCGAGTTAGATGACAGTTCAAATCGATTTTTTTTCCCAGTCGGAGATAGTTTTTTTCAGAGTACCCAGCTGTTTTGAACACACTGAAGTCGGAAGTCAGAGATATCCGAGTTCCCAGTTCCGAGTTCTCATGGATAATCATGGAGCATCACTTGTGTGTCCCAATCGTTATATTACTTTAACTTTGGTCTTCCAACAACATGTGGGAGGAAAACGGCGCAAAACCGCTCTAACTGCGACATGAATATATTCGTTAGGCCTAGCCTATATCCCCTGTATAGCCCCGGTCTTCCCTAATCTGCATAGGATGCACTCCTACTTACAAAATGTTTCAGAGATATCAAGTTATGATAATGCGTGCATTTTATCAAATGCTCACAGTCAAACAACCAATAATACTTAACATATAGATTGACATGAGATTGACCCACAGGTAACATACCCTGCTGATCCATAATCATTCACTTTAGTAGCATATGCCACCATGCAGCAGTTGTAACAAAGGTACATGACAGCTATTTAACAAGACCATAAGGCTCTTCGCCTTTTATTGATGAAGTACTATAAAACTTAAATGTTGTAAAGACCTTCTTCATCCTTTCTCCATAAAAGCACATGTATGTGTGGGAAACAGATTAGCAAAAACGTGGGATTTTGTCATATATGCAAATACGAGCCTTTGAAATTTTGTCTAACGTAGCGTTAGTAAGTAACCTAGTCAAGAATGCAATGATAATGCAATATTGGTACTCTCCACTTGAGACAGACCAAGTGAAGGGGAACAAAAGTAAACCTTAGTTTTGGAGGTTTAAATATATCCCACTGGTGGCTGAGTTGACCTTTTTCAAGAAAAGCCGTTGGTTTGTGGATAAAACGTTTGAGATCTTTGAAAGGCTGATGTGGTTCAGGGTCAATGGGTTCCGGGATCAACAAACTTCGAGGGTGTCACACCCTGATCTGTTTCACCTGTCTTTGCGCTTGTCTCCACCCCCCTCCAGGTGTCGCCCATCTTCCCCATTATCCCCAGTGTATTTATACCTGTTTTCTCTGTTTGTCTGTTGCCAGTTTGTTTTGTTCGTCAAGCCTTCCAGTGTTTTCCACTTGCTCCTGTCTTTTTCAAGTTTCTGTTTTCTAGTTTTCCCGGTTTTGACCATTCTTTCTGCCCTGACCCTGAGCCTGCTTGCCGTTCTATATCTTGTCACACCACACTGGATTATTGACCTCTGCCTGCAATGACCCTGAGACTGCCTGCCGTTCTGTACCTTTTGGACTCTGATCTGGATTACTGACCTCTGCCTGCCCCTGACTCTGAGACTGCCTGCCGTTCTGTACCTTATGGCCTCTGATCTGGATTACTGACCTCTGCCTGCCCCTGACTCTGAGACTGCCTGCCGTTCTGTACCTTATGGCCTCTGATCTGGATTACTGACCTCTGCCTGCCCCTGACCGGCCGTTTTGCCTGCCCCCTGTTCTAGAAATAAATGTTTGTTACTTCGACACTCTCTGCATCTGGGTCTTCTTCTGAAAAGTTATAGGTGGGGTTCAGGGGTCATAACAAAAAATAAATAGCTGTGAAATGGTTGTTTCTGGTGATCAAAACTTTACTGATAATTTTGTCAAAATATCCCAACCACAACTGAAGTACCAATAATTTCTGTATTACTTTAAACTTTTGGTCTAATTTAACAGTTCAGAAAGTCACCACCAAACCCCTGCTTTAACTAGATTTAAATATCATCATAGCCCATTATTGTTATTTGCGTACCCTTCCCCACGTGTGGCAAGTAATCGGTTGTAGAACCACTGTGAACCACAGTTCTGGTTATTTATACTCCAAAATAAATTAAAATAAAATGATGCTGACACTATCTTAAATATAATTTTCCCATCCAGAAATGTGCATAACAACATTTGTCCATATTATCAGGCTGCTGTGCTATTAAACAATAAGCATCATCACCTGTAGCCCAACTGATGCAGCATAGTGGCTATAAATAATAAGCTGAAACATGGGGTTGCCATTCTGTATTTTTGCTAATCATTGGCTAGATCAGTGCTTCCCAAACTTTTACATTCATGCCTCCTCCCCCCCATGCCCCCTCACCCCCCCACAATTGAATGAGCTGCTACTATTGCTACACAAAAATATGGTTTAAGAATAACACAGTTATTACAATTTAGTTTATAAATGAGCCTTTTACTCATCGTGAAACAGTACATACAAACACCAGTACCTGTTTTCCCTTCCATATTTAAATAAAGAAGGAAAAAATACATGAATAAAGGATAAATAAACCAGCTTAATGTTGTGTAACGTCACATGCATTCCTATCATTGAAGACTAGGGTGAGACCATTTTTATTGTAGATTCTCAAAATGAAATAAAAAATGGTTTATTCGGGAAGTATTCTGAGGGTGATTACTAGGCTGCTGCTGTTGGTCAGAGTCTGGGAGACAGGCTGCCTCTGACTAGGGAGAGAAACAGGCTTGCTTGAGCCTACGGCCTGAGGTTCATAGAACAGCCCTTCTCTAATGGTGTAGCCTAATATAAACTAGACCATATAAAGTTTGTAATAATACCAAAGTTGTCTTTGAACTCTAAACATTTAGGCCAATATAAACGTCACCAGTTAAACGTCACTAGACAGTCCATGCTAAATTCTTGCTTGAGAAATTGCTCTTTGCTAAGAAGCTATTTTTGTTTATTTTTGACCAATTTAATTGAATACAATCACAGTAAGTTACTTACTTGTTACATACACATGATTGTATATTGAGATAAAAACAGCTGCATTGGACGGTTAATAACATATTAGGCTATTGTAGTGTTTTTCTACTTTGTACTGTGCAATGACGTCTCAGACATTATACTCATGCAGTGTTTTATTAGGATGACTTTTCATTTGCTATTTACATGTTTTGGCATTGCATTCTTTTGCAATTATCACTCCTTCGTGGAGCCTACAGAGTAATATTGTAGTGTTCATTTTCACCACCAGAGGGCGAGACCTGCCTACAGGATAGAGAGAATTACAAGTAGCCTAGCCTTCACGCAGCTCATTCAATATAGTGTAGGTTTCTCGTTTCAACAGTGACGTTTTCATTTCAAACCCCAAAATTAATGTGAATTAATTTAATTAAAGTAAATTGTCCATAATTTTTCAAAGAAATCTAATCAAAGTGTATTGGTCATGTACACAGTTTTGCAGATATTATCGCAGGTGCAGCGGAATGCTTATGTTTTTAACTCCAACAAAGCAGCAATATCAAGCAAAACAACAACAAAACACACGCAAGCCTCCCCATAAATAAATATGTGAATGGTGCATAGACAGTATGGACAGTATATGAATAGGACATGTGGGTAAAGCAGTAGTTATATAGGATGAGCCATGACTGGAATACAATATAAAGTGGGTAAAACAGTACGTAAACATTATCAAAGTGAGCAGTGTTCAATGACTATAGGGCAGCAGTCTCTAAGGTGCAGAGTAGAGTAACTGGTGGTAGCTGGTTAGTGTCTAAGGTTCAGGGTACTGGGTGGCTAGTGATGACTGTTTATCAGTCTCTCGGTCCCAACTTTTATACACCTGTCTCCTGCTTCTAGATGGTAGTGGGGTGAACAGGCCGTGGCTTGGGTGGCTGAGGTCCTTGATGGTCTTCTTGGCCTTCCTGTGACACCGGGTGCTGTAGATGTCCTGGAGGGCAGGCAGTGTGCCCCCGATGATGCGTTGGGCTGACCGCACCACCCTCTGGAGAGCCCTACGGTTGCGGGTGGTGCAGTTGCCATACCAAGTGGTGATACAGCCCGACGGAATGCTCTCGATGGTGCATCTGTAGAAGTTTGTGAGGGTCTTAAGGGCCAAGCCGAATACCTTCAGCCTCCTGAGGTTGAAGAGGTGCTTTTACACCTTCTTCACCACACTATCGGTGTAAAGGGACCATTTCAGGTCCTCAGTGAAGTGTACGCCGAGGAACTTGAAGATTTTGACCCTCTACACTGCAGCTCTGTCGATGTATGAAAAATATTCAGTTCATGAATTCTATTTTAGTTCTCTGAATGGACTTAAAATAAACTGGATGGAATTGACCTCTGTCCTTTTAAGAGTTACATAGTTTAACTCCTGTCCAGGGAAGCGCTAGAGTTATGTCTACCCTCAGATGTCCTTGGGGAGTGGAGGGGCAGCTTGACAGCAGCTTGGTCACACACACGCACGCACGCACGCACGCACGCACGCACGCACGCACGCACTTCTCTCCTATGCTTAGTGAAATGTTTTTTTTATTTATCCATCTCTGACTGAGCTTGCATAGTCAGTCAGTCTGCATTGCAAGTGTATTTAAAACCTCTTCGGGATCAGTGTCCCCCCCATGGGACGGTTGAGCCAACGTGCGCTAATGTGATTAGCATGACGTTTTAAGTAGCAAGAAAATTTCCCAGGACATAGACATATCTGATATGGGCAGAAAGCTTAAATTCGTCTTAATCTAACTGCACTGTCCAATTTACAGTAGCTATTACAGTGAAAGAATACCATGCTATTGTTTGAGGAGAGTGCACAGTTATGTGCACAACTTGAAAATGTATTAATAAACCAATTAGGCACATTTGGGCAGTCTTGATACAACATTTTGAACAGAAATGCGATGGTTCATTGGATCAGTAAAAACTTTGCACATACACTGCTGCCATCTAGTGGTCAAAATCTAAATTGTCCCTAAGGTGGAATAATAGATTGTGGCCTTTCACTTGCATATCAAAGACGATGAAAAGAAAACACACAAAAAAATGTTTTTTTCTTTGTATTATCTTTTACTAGATCTAATGTGTTATATTCTCCTACATTAATATCATAGTTCCACAAACTTCAAAGTGTTTGCTTTCAAATGGTATCAAGAATATGCATATCCTTGCATCAGGTCCTGAGCTACAGGCAGTTAGATTTGGGTATGTCATTTTAGACCCACTCTCTCTATATTGCGTCCTCTCATTTTCTCATTCTCTCGGTGGTATGGATGTCTCCGTTTGCTTAGTGGCACACACTTTAATGCCCTGCATGGGCTGGTGTGTTTACGGACATATTCAATCGCTCCCCATCCCAGTCTGTTGTCCCTACATGCTTCAAGATAACCACCATTGTTCCTGTACCCAAGAAGACAAAGATAACTGAACTAAATGACTACCGCCCCATAGCACTCACTTCTGTCATCATCACACTGCACACTGCCCTATCCTATCTGGACAAGAGGAATACCTACGTCAGAATGCTGTTAATTGACTACAGCTTAGCATTCAACATGATAGCACCCTCCAAGCTCATCAAGCTGGAGGACCTGGGTCTCAACCCCGCCCTAAGCAATTGGGTCCTGGACTTTCTGACGGGCCAGCCCCCAAGTGGTGAAGATAGGCAACAACATCTCCACTTCGCTGACCCTCAACACTGGGGCACCACAAGGGTACGTGCTTAGCCCCGTCCTGTACTCCCTGTTCACCTACGACTGGGTGGCCATGCATGCCTCCAACTTAATCATCAAGTTTGCAGACGACACAAAAGTAGTGGGCTTGATTACCAACAACGACGAGACAGCCTACAGGGAGGAGGTGAGGGCACTCGGAGTGTGGTGTCAGGAAAACAACCTCTCACTCAACGTCAACAAAACAAAGGAGATGATCGTGGACTTCAGGAAACAGCAGGGGGAGCACCCCCCTATCCACATCGAAGGGACAACAGTGGAGAAGGTGGAAAATTTTAAGTTCATCAGCGTACACATCACAGACAAACTGAATTGGTCCACCCACACAGACAGTGTGGTGAAGAAGGCGCTACAGCGCCTCTTCAACCTCAGGAGGCTGAAGAAATTTGGCTTGTCCCCCAAAACCCTGACAAACCTTTACAGATGCACAATCGAGAGCATCCTGTCGGGCTGTATCACAGCCTGGTACGGCAACTGCACTGCCCGAAAGGCTCTCCAGTGGGGGGGGGCAAACTACCTGCACTCCATGACACCTACAGCACCCAATGTCACAGGAAGGCCAAAAAGATCATCAAGGACAACAACCACCCGAGCCACTGCCTGTTCACACCGTTACCGTCCAGAAGGCAAGGTCAGTACAGGTACAACCAAACTGGGATGGAGAGACTGAAAAACTGCTTCTATCTCAAGGCCATCAGACTGCTAAACAACTCAGAGAGGCTGCTGCCTACATTGAGACTGGCCACTTTAATAAATGGATCACCAGTCACTTTAAACAATGCCACTTTAAATAATGCCACTTTAATAATGTTTACATATCTTACATTACTCATATCACATGTATATACTGTACTTTATACCATCTATTGCACCTTGCCTATGCCGCTCGGCCATCGCTCATTCATATATTTATGTACATATTCTCATTCACCCCTTTAGATTTGTGTGTGTATTAGGTAGTTGTTGTGGAATTGTTAGATTACTTGTTAGATACTACTGCACTGTCGGAACTAGAAGCACAAGCATTCCTCTGCACTCGCATTAACATCTGCTAACCATGTGTATGTGACCAATACAATTTGATTTGATTTTAAGCTAGAGCCCTACCCATGCCCGCAACATTCAGGCCCTATCATACCCAGGTTGCTTCTGCCAAATGTAAGGCCCGGCCTCGAAACCTGAAATCAGAAATAACTTCCTCCGTTAGTAAATCCATTAGCTGCTCCTCTCAGTCTGTCACTCTCTCCTCGTGTGCAGCTCGCTCTGCATGCACTCTGCTCATGGCGGCTCTGAGTCTGTGAGTATCCATAGCAACGGTTCCGCTTGGGCTGCTCAATGTCTCTAAACTCAGACCAAAAAAAGATCTCTCCTGTCCTATATTGGCACTTCTGACACCATGTTGTGATCTTAGTCAGATATGACTGTACTGCACAGCAGGGCACGAGCAAATGACTCAGCTTAAAATGTTTTAGTGATCAATTTAGTGATACCTTAGTAATTAATGACAAAACATGTCCTACCCTGCCCTAACCTGATATATAATGTTGGGGAGCGTTGGGCTCGGGTCAGGTAGCAGAGCTCTACCACACTTAGCCTTCATACAGTTAGCAGCAATTGTACTCCTTGCTAAAATGCACCCACACCCACAGACACTGTAATTCCCCACAGGTAAGTGGGGAGAGAGCTGCTTCTGAGGTAGACTTTATTACTGCTGTGTAATTAATAAGAAAAACATATCATTAATGTGTTTCTCTCTCTCTACGTTCTCCCCCTCTTTCTCTCCCTTGCTCCCTCATTCCCTCTCCCTACCACAGAAGCCATTAACCACAGAGACCCTAAGCTGTGTACTGTGGGAGATATCCTCCTCAGCCTCTGGCCCTCTCCACTCCATCACCCTTACACTCCTCCTTTCCTTTCCTTTCCTTCACTTCCCTTTCTCTCTCTCTTTATTTCTCGGCGCGTGTGTGTTCGTGTGTGCTTGCACGTTCATGTGTGCGTGTTGATGCCATGCTCACTCTATATTTCTCTGGGGGACTGTATGATGTCATGTCTCTGACGGTCCCCCCCATCCCTGGGGACAATAACCAATTACCCAAAGTGCTCTGTCCCCCTTCTTAACTCTCTCTGTTTCCTCCCAGACATTTGACCTATCACCTTGCCATTATCTGTGGAGCGACACCTCCCATGACACCGTGGTTGCGTATGTGTGCATGTGGGTGTGTGACACACACGCGTTTGTGTATGAGTCAACTGTCGAGGTCACACACCCAGCTGGACGTTGTTACGTGAGAATGTCAGGGGCTTGTCTCATATGTGACACCATTTTCAAATGACACAGAACCATAAATCAGATGTCCCACAGGAGAGCAGGAGGTGAACACTGAGAGACAGATTATAGACTAATAACTAACATGGCCATCAACGCCATGACCAGTTGTCATGACCAGTTGAGGCAACACCCAGAGAGAGAGAGAGAGAGAGAGAGAGAGAGAGAGAGAGAGAGAGAGAGAGAGAGAGAGAGAGAGAGAGAGAGAGAGAGAGAGAGAGAGAGAGAGAGAGAGAGAGAGAGAGAGAGAGAGAGAGAGAGAGAGAGAGAGAGAGAGAGAGAGAGAGAGAGAGAGAGAGAGAGAGAGAGAGAGAGAGAGAGAGAGAGAGAGAGAGAGAGAGAGAGCGGAGACGGACCCACTGGTTGCCCTCTAGGTTACAGAGAGCTGGTAGTCCCATCCACCAAACTACCAGGTGTGAAACAGGGAAGGGACTCAGGGGGAATGCTAATTTGGTATAGAGCAGACCTAACTCACTCCATTAAATTAATCAAAACAGGAACATTTTACATTTGGCTAGAAATTCAAAAGGAAATTATCTTAACAGAGAAAAATGTCCTCCTGTGTGCTACCTATATCCCCCCACTAGAATCCCCATACTTTAATAAAGACAGCTTCTCCATCCTGGAGGGGGAAATCAATCATTTCCAGGCCCAGGGACATGTATTAGTCTGTGGCGACCTAAATGCCAGAACTGGACAAGAACCTGACACCCTCAGCACACAGGGGGACAAACACCTGCCTGCAGGTGACAGCATTCCCTCCCCCATATGCCCCCCTAGGCACAACTATGACAACATAACCAACAAAAACGGGTCACAACTCCTGCAGCTCTGTCGCACGCTGGGTATGTACATAGTCAATGGTAGGCTTCGAGGGGACTCCTATGGTAGGTTCACCTATAGCTCATCTCTTGGCAGTAGCACTGTAGACTACTTTATCACTGACCTCAACCCAGAGTCTCTCAGAGCGTTCACAGTCAGCCCACTGACACCCCTATCAGACCACAGCAAAATCACAGTCTACTTGAACAGAGCAATACTCAATCATGAGGCATCAAAGCCAAAGGAACTGAGTAACATTAAGAAATGCTATAGATGGAAGGAATGCAGTTTGGAAACCTACCAAAAAACAATTAGGCAACAGCAAATTCAATCCCTTTTAGACAACTTCCTGGGTAAAATGTTCCACTGCAATAGTGAAGGTGTACACTTGGCAGTAGAAAATCTTAACAGTATATTTGACCTCTCAGCTTCCCTATCAAATCTAAAAATCTCAAATAGAAAACCGAAGAAAATGAACAACAATGACAAATGGTTTGATAAAGAATGCAAAAATCTAAGAAATAAATTGAGGAACCTGTCCAACCAAAAACATAGAGACCCGGAAAACCTGAGTCTACGCCTTCACTATGGCGAATCACTAAAACAATACAGAAATACACTACGGAAAAAGAAGGAACAGCACGTCAGAAATCAGCTCAATGTAATTGAAGACTCCATAGACTCTAACCAATTCTGGGAAAATTGGAAAACACCAAACAAACAACAACACGAAGAATTATCTATCCAAAATGGAGATGTATGGGTAAACCACTTCTCCAATCTTTTTGGCTCTATAACAAAGAATAAAGAACAAAAACATATACATGATCAAATACAAATCCTAGAATCAACTATTAAAGACTACCAGAACCCATTGGATTCTCCAATTACCTTGAATGAGTTACAGGACAAAATAAAAACCCTCAAACCCAAAAAGGCCTGTGGTGTTGATGGTATCCTTAATGAAATGATCAAATATACAGACAACAAATTCCAATTGGCTATACTAAAACTCTTTAACATCGTCCTTAGCTCTGGCATCTTCCCCAATATTTGGAACCAAGGACTGATCACCCCAATCCACAAAAGTGGAGACAAATTTGACCCCAATAACTACCGTGGAATATGCGTCAACAGTAACCTTGGGAAAATACTCTGCATTATCATTAACAGCAGACTCGTACATTTCCTCAATGAAAACAATGTACTGAGCAAATGTCAAATTGGCTTTTTACCAAATTACCGTACAACAGACCATGTATTCACCCTACACACCCTAATTGACAACCAAACAAACCAAAACAAAGGCAAAGTCTTCTCATCCTTTGTTGATTTCAAAAAAGCCTTCGACTCAATTTGGCATGAGGGTCTGCTATACAAATTGATGGAAAGTGGTGTTGGGGGTAAAACATACGACATTATAAAATCCATGTACACAAACAACAAGTGTGCGGTTAAAATTGGCAAAAAACACACACATTTCTTCACACAGGGTCGTGGGGTGAGACAGGGATGCAGCTTAAGCCCCACCCTCTTCAACATATATATCAACGAATTGGCGCGGGCACTAGAACAGTCTGCAGCACCCGGTCTCACCCTACTAGAATCCGAAGTCAAATGTCTACTGTTTGCTGATGATCTGGTGCTTCTGTCACCAACCAAGGAGGGCCTACAGCAGCACCTAGATCTTCTGCACAGATTCTGTCAGACCTGGGCCCTGACAGTAAATCTCAGTAAGACCAAAATAATGGTGTTCCAAAAAAGGTCCAGTCACCAGGACCACAAATTCCATCTAGACACCGTTGCCCTAGAGCACACAAAAAACTATACATACCTCGGCCTAAACATCAGCACCACAGGTAACTTCCACAAAGCTGTGAACGATCTGAGAGACAAGGCAAGAAGGGCCTTCTATGCCATCAAAAGGAACATAAATTTCAACATACCAATTAGGATCTGGCTAAAAATACTTGAATCAGTCATAGAGCCCATTGCCCTTTATGGTTGTGAGGTCTGGGGTCCGCTCACCAACCAAGATTTCACAAAATGGGACAAACACCAAATTGAGACTCTGCATGCAGAATTCTGCAAAAATATCCTCCGTGTACAACGTAGAACACCAAATAATGCATGCAGAGCAGAATTAGGCCGATACCCACTAATTATCAAAATCCAGAAAAGAGCCGTTAAATTCTACAACCACCTAAAAGGAAGCGATTCCCAAACCTTCCATAACAAAGCCATCACCTACAGAGAGATGAACCTGGAGAAGAGTCCCCTAAGCAAGCTGGTCCTAGGGCTCTGTTCACAAACACAAACACACCCCACAGAGCCCCAGGACAACAGCACAATTAGACCCAACCAAATCATGAGAAAACAAAAAGATAATTACTTGACACATTGGAAAGAATTAACAAAAAAACAGAGCAAACTAGAATGCTATTTGGCCCTAAACAGAGAGTACACAGTGGCAGAATACCTGACCACTGTGACTGACCCAAACTTAAGGAAAGCTTTGACTATGTACAGACTCAGTGAGCATAGCCTTGCTATTGAGAAAGGCCGCCGTAGGCAGACATGGCTCTCAAGAGAAGACAGGCTATGTGCACACTGCCCACAAAATGAGGTGGAAACTGAGCTGCACTTCCTAACCTCCTGCCCAATGTATGACCATATTAGAGAGACATATTTCCCTCAGATTACACAGATCCACAAAGAATTCGAAAACAAATCCAATTTTGATAAACTCCCATATCTACTGGGTGAAATTCCACAGTGTGCCATCACAGCAGCAAGATTTGTGACCTGTTGCCACAAGAAAAGGGCAACCAGTGAAGAACAAACACCACTGTAAATACAACCCATATTTATGTTTATTTATTTTAACTTGTGTGCTTTAACCATTTGTACATTGTTACAACACTGCATATATATAATATGACATTTGTAATGTCTTTATTGTTTTGAAACTTCTGTATGTGTAATGTTTACTGTTCATTTTTATTGTTTATTTGACTTTTGTATATTACCTACCTCACTTGCTTTGGCAATGTTAACACATGTTTCCCATGCCAATAAAGCCCCTTGAATTGAATTGAATTGAGAGAGAGAGAGAGAGAGAGAGAGAGAGAGAGAGAGAGAGAGAGAGAGAGAGAGAGAGAGAGAGAGAAGGTGGAATTATATGCGGGAATTCTCTGTGAATTGTCTCTTTGTCGCTGAGGCTGTGTGTTCAGAGTTCCTTTCTCTGTGTAAACCCCAGAGCTTTGTGTGGGCGAGGGAGAGGGGTTAGCTGTCTCTAAACACAAACCATATTTCCCACTTAGCAGAGGTTGCCAACTGGTCTAGGTGACGGAGAGTTTGGAGGCAGTGTGGCATGAATTGCAGCTTTGGCACGCACGCACGCACGCACGCACGCACGCACGCACGCACACACACACACACACACACACACACACACACACACACACACACACACACACACACACACACACACACACACACACACACACTCTCTCTCTCTTGGCCGCTATCTGACACCATCGGGCATCAGCCATGGTATCACCTTCAACCCCCCTCCCCCTTCTCTGCCCTTCTGCTCATATGCACCCCTGCTCCATAACCTTCCCTTACCCAGCCCAGCGGAATTCCCTGGCTGGCTCACTCAGATAAGGCTTTGGGGGTCTCTGGTCTTGGCTCAGAGAGATGGAGGTCCTGTAGTGAGAGAATGGGGGCTTGTTCTGTGTCCTTACTCTAACTGACTGCATTCTAGAATGTGACTATTGTAGAATATAGTAGAATGTGACTGTAGTATAATGGTACTGTAGTAGAATGTGACTTTATTGTAGTAGAATGTGACTGCATTAGCATGGGACTGTCGTAGAATATAGTATAATGTGACTCTATTAGAATGGGACTGTAGTAGAATGTAGTAGAATGTGACTGTAGAAGAATATAGTATAATGTGACTGTAGTAGAATGGGACTGCATTAGCATGGGACTGTCGTAGAATATAGTATAATGTGACTCTATTAGAATGGGACTGTAGTAGAATGTAGTAGAATGTGACTGTAGAAGAATATAGTATAATGTGACTGTAGTAGAATGGGACTGCATTAGCATGGGACTGTCGTAGAATATAGTATAATGTGACTCTATTAGAATGGGACTGTAGTAGAATGTAGTAGAATGTGACTGTAGTAGAATGTAGTAGAATGTGACTGTAGTAGAATGTATTAGGATGGGACTGTAGCAGAATGTAGTAGAATGTGACTGTAGTAGAATGTAGTAGAATGTGACTGTAGTAGAATGTATTAGAATGTGACTGTAGTAGAATGTAGTAGAATGTGACTGTAGTAGAATGTAGTAGAATGTGACTGTAGTAGAATGTGGGGAAGAAGCCGGAGTGAATGACATCACTTTGGCACCCACCATGATATCAGAAGGGTTCAATCTCCTACAATCTCTTACAGTTTTTCATTGGCAGAACATCTCTGTAAGCAAGGACAATATATCTATTTTTTTGATGGTTCTTCAAATTGATGAGCTTCTTTGAGCATTAATGTGTAAGAGGGCATGAATCACTCTGTGTGACTGTGTTTGTCGACAGACTGTCTCCACCTCCTCAAAAGTCTCTCTAAATCCCTCTCTTTATTTCTCTCTCTCTCTCTCTCTCTCTCAATTCAATTCAATTCAATTCAAGGGGCTTTATTGGCATGGGAAACATGTGTTAACATTGCCAAAGCAAGTGAGGTAGGTAATATACAAAAGTCAAATAAACAATAAAAATGAACAGTAAACATTACACATACAGAAGTTTCAAAACAATAAAGACATTACAAATGTCATATTATATATATGCAGTGTTGTAACAATGTACAAATGGTTAAAGCACACAAGTTAAAATAAATAAACATAAATATGGGTTGTATTTACAGTGGTGTTTGTTCTTCACTGGTTGCCCTTTTCTTGTGGCAACAGGTCACAAATCTTGCTGCTGTGATGGCACACTGTGGAATTTCACCCAGTAGATATGGGAGTTTATCAAAATTGGATTTGTTTTCGAATTCTTTGTGGATCTGTGTAATCTGAGGGAAATATGTCTCTCTAATATGGTCATACATCTCTCTCTCTCTCTCTCTCTCTCTCTCTCTCTCTCTCTCTCTCTCTCTCTCTCTCTCTCTCTCTCTCTCTCTCTCTCTCTCTCTCTCTCTCTCTCTCTCTCTCTCTCTCTCTCTCTCTCTCTCTCTCTCTCTCTCTCCCTGTGGTTAGTAGAGAGGGAAACCAGCAGCTATCTGACACCATCGGGCATCAGCCATGGCATCACCTTCAACCCCCCTCCCTCCCTGCCCTTCTGCTCATATGCACCCCTGCTCCATCCCCTTCCCTTGCCCCCTTACCCAGCCCAGCGGAACTCCCTGGCTGGCTCACTCAGATAAGGCTTTGGGGGTCTCTGGTCTTGGCTCATAGAGATGAAGGTCCTGTAGTGAGAGAATGGGGGCTTGTTCTGTGTCCCTTATTCTAACTGACTGCATTCTAGATTGTGACTGTAGCATACAATAGTAGAATGTGACTGTAGTATAACAGTACTGTAGTAGAATGTGAGTTTAGTATAGTAGAATGTGACTGTAGTATAATGTAGTAGAATGTGACTGTATTAGAACGTGACTGTAGAAGAATATAGTATAATGTGACTGTATTGGAATGTGACTGTAATAGAATGGGACTGTATTAGAATGGGACTGTAGTAGAATGTAGTAGAAATGTGACTGTAGTAGAATGGGACTGTAGTAGAATGCAGTAGAATGTGACTGTAGTAGAATGTATTAGAATGGGACTGTAGTATAATGTAGTAGAATGTGACTGTTGTAGAATGTGACTGTAGTAGAATGTAGTAGAATGTGACTGTAGTAGAATGTATTAGAATGGGACTGTAGTATAATGTAGTAGAATGTGACTGTTGTAGAATGTGACTGTAGTATAATGTAGTAGAAATGTGACTGTAGTAGAATGGGACTGTAGTAGAGTGCAGTAGAATGTGACTGTAGTAGAATGTATTAGAATGGGACTGTAGTATAATGTAGTAGAATGTGACTGTTGTAGAATGTGACTGTAGTATAATGTAGTAGAAATGTGACTGTAGTAGAATGGGACTGTAGTAGAATGCAGTAGAATGTGACTGTAGTAGAATGTATTAGAATGGGACTGTAGTATAATGTAGTAGAATGTGACTGTTGTAGAATGTGACTGTAGTATAATGTAGTAGAAATGTGACTGTAGTAGAATGGGACTGTAGTAGAATGCAGTAGAAAGTGACTGTAGTAGAATGTATTAGAATGGGACTGTAGTATAATGTAGTAGAATGTGACTGTTGTAGAATGTGACTGTAGTATAATGTAGTAGAATTTGACTGTAGTAGAATGTATTACAATGTGACTGTAGTAGAATGTAGTAGAATGTGACTGTAGTAGAATGTGACTGTAGTAGAATGTATTAGAATGGGACTGTAGTAGAATGTAGTAGAATGTGACTGTAGTAGAATGTGACTGCAGTAGAATGTAGTAGAATGTGACTGTAGTAGAATGTCTTAGAATGGGATTGTAGTAGAATGTAGTAGAATGTGACTGTAGTGGAATGTAGTAGAATGTGACTGTAGTAAAATGTGACTGTAGCAGAATGTGACTGTAGTAGAATGTATTAGAATGGGACTGTAGTAGAATGTGACTGTAGTAGAATGTGACTGTAGTAGAATGTGACTGTAGTAGAAAGTAGTAGAATGTGACTGTAGTAGAATGTCTTAGAATGGGATTGTAGTAGAATGTGACTGTAGTAGAATGTGACTGTAGTAGAATGTGACTGTAGTAGAAAGTAGTAGAATGTGACTGTAGTAGAATGTATTACAATGTGACTGTAGTAGAATGTAGTAGAATGTGACTGTAGTATAATGTGACGGTAGTAGAATGTATTAGAATGGGACTGTAGTAGAATGTAGTAGAATGTGACTGTAGTAGAATGTGACTGCAGTAGAATGTGACTGTAGTAGAATGTATTACAATGTGACTGTAGTAGAATGTAGTAGAATGTGACTGTAGTAGAATGTCTTAGAATTGGATTGTAGTAGAATGTAGTAGAATGTGGCTGTAGTGGAATGTAGTAGAATGTGACTGTAGTAGAATGTGACTGTAGCAGAATGTGACTGTAGTATAATGTATTAGAATGGGACTGTAGAGGAATGTAGTAGAATGTGACTGTAGTAGAATGTATTAGAATGGGAATGTAGCAGAATGTAGCAGAATGTGACTGTAGTAGAATGTAATAGAATGTGACTCTAGTAGAATGTAGTAGAACGTGACTGTAGTAGAATGTAGTAGAATGGGACTGTAGCAGAATGTAGTAGAATGTGACTGTAGTAGAAAGTGGGGAAGAAGCCGGAGTGAATGACATCACTTTGGCACCCACAATGATATCAGAAGGGTTCAATCTCCTACAATCTCTTACAGTTTTTCATTGGCAGAACATCTCTGTAAGCAAGGACAATATATATTTTTTGATTGTTCTTCAAAATCATGAGCTTCTTTGAGCATTAATGTGTAAGAGGGCATGAATCACTCTGTGTGACTGTGTTTGTCGACAGACTGTCTCCACCTCCTCAAAAGTCTCTCTAAATCCCTCTCTTTATTTCTCTCTCTCTCTCTCTCTCTCTCTCTCTCTCTCTCTCTCTCTCTCTCTCTCTCTCTCTCTCTCTCTCTCTCTCTCTCTCTCTCTCTCTCTCTCTCTCAATTCAATTCAATTCAAGGGGCTTTATTGGCATGGGAAACATGTGTTAACATTGCCAAAGCAAGTGAGGTAGGTAATATACAAAAGTCAAATAAACAATAAAAATGAACAGTAAACATTACACATACAGAAGTTTCAAAACAATAAAGACATTACAAATGTCATATTATATATATGCAGTGTTGTAACAATGTACAAATGGTTAAAGCACACAAGTTAAAATAAATAAACATAAATATGGGTTGTATTTACAGTGGTGTTTGTTCTTCACTGGTTGCCCTTTTCTTGTGGCAACAGGTCACAAATCTTGCTGCTGTGATGGCACACTGTGGAATTTCACCCAGTAGATATGGGAGTTTATCAAAATTGGATTTGTTTTCGAATTCTTTGTGGATCTGTGTAATCTGAGGGAAATATGTCTCTCTAATATGGTCATACATTGGGCAGGAGGTTAGGAAGTGCAGCTCAGTTTCCACCTCATTTTGTGGGCAGTGTGCACATAGCCTGTCTTCTCTTGAGAGCCATGTCTGCCTACGGCGGCCTTTCTCAATAGCAAGGCTATGCTCACTGAGTCTGTACATAGTCAAAGCTTTCCTTAAGTTTGGGTCAGTCACAGTGGTCAGGTATTCTGCCACTGTGTACTCTCTGTTTAGGGCCAAATAGCATTCTAGTTTGCTCTGTTTTTTTGTTAATTCTTTCCAATGTGTCAAGTAATTATCTTTTTGTTTTCTCATGATTTGGTTGGGTCTAATTGTGCTGTTGTCCTGGGGCTCTGTGGGGTGTGTTTGTGTTTGTGAACAGAGCCCTAGGACCAGCTTGCTTAGGGGACTCTTCTCCAGGTTCATCTCTCTGTAGGTGATGGCTTTGTTATGGAAGGTTTGGGAATCGCTTCCTTTTAGGTGGTTGTAGAATTTAACGGCTCTTTTCTGGATTTTGATAATTAGTGGGTATCGGCCTAATTCTGCTCTGCATGCATTATTTGGTGTTCTACGTTGTACACGGAGGATATTTTTGCAGAATTCTGCATGCAGAGTCTCAATTTGGTGTTTGTCCCATTTTGTGAAATCTTGGTTGGTGAGCGGACCCCAGACCTCACAACCATAAAGGGCAATGGGCTCTATGACTGATTCAAGTATTTTTAGCCAGATCCTAATTGGTATGTTGAAATTTATGTTCCTTTTGATGGCATAGAAGGCCCTTCTTGCCTTGTCTCTCAGATCGTTCACAGCTTTGTGGAAGTTACCTGTGGTGCTGATGTTTAGGCCGAGGTATGTATAGTTTTTTGTGTGCTCTAGGGCAACGGTGTCTAGATGGAATTTGTGGTCCTGGTGACTGGACCTTTTTTGGAACACCATTATTTTGGTCTTACTGAGATTTACTGTCAGGGCCCAGGTCTGACAGAATCTGTGCAGAAGATCTAGGTGCTGCTGTAGGCCCTCCTTGGTTGGTGACAGAAGCACCAGATCATCAGCAAACAGTAGACATCTCTCTCTCTCTCTCTCTCTCTCTCTCTCTCTCTCTCTCCCTGTGGTTAGTAGAGAGGGAAACCAGCAGCTATCTGACACCATCGGGCATCAGCCATGGCATCACCTTCAACCCCCCTCCTTCATAGTAGAGTGTGACTGTTGTAGAATGTGACTGTAGTATAATGTAGTAGAAATGTGACTGTAGTAGAATGGGACTGTAGTAGAATGCAGTAGAATGTGACTGTAGTAGAATGTATTAGAATGGGACTGTAGTATAATGTAGTAGAATGTGACTGTTGTAGAATGTGACTGTAGTATAATGTAGTAGAAATGTGACTGTAGTAGAATGGGACTGTAGTAGAATGCAGTAGAATGTGACTGTAGTAGAATGTATTAGAATGGGACTGTAGTATAATGTAGTAGAATGTGACTGTTGTAGAATGTGACTGTAGTAGAATGTAGTAGAATGTGACTGTAGTAGAATGTGACTGTAGTAGAATGTAGTAGAATGTGACTGTAGTAGAATGTATTACAATGTGACTGTAGTAGAATGTAGTAGAATGTGACTGTAGTAGAATGTGACTGTAGTAGAATGTATTAGAATGGGACTGTAGTAGAATGTAGTAGAATGTGACTGTAGTAGAATGTGACTGCAGTAGAATGTAGTAGACTGTGACTGTAGTAGAATGTCTTAGAATGGGATTGTAGTAGAATGTAGTAGAATGTGACTGTAGTGGAATGTAGTAGAATGTGACTGTAGTAAAATGTGACTGTAGCAGAATGTGACTGTAGTAGAATGTATTAGAATGGGACTGTAGTAGAATGTAATAGAATGTGACTCTAGTAGAATGTAGTAGAATGTGACTGTAGTAGAATGTGACTGTAGTAGAAAGTAGTAGAATGTGACTGTAGTAGAATGTATTACAATGTGACTGTAGTAGAATGTAGTAGAATGTGACTGTAGTATAATGTGACTGTAGTAGAATGTATTAGAATGGGACTGTAGTAGAATGTAGTAGAATGTGACTGTAGTAGAATGTGACTGCAGTAGAATGTAGTAGAATGTGACTGTAGTAGAATGTATTACAATGTGACTGTAGTAGAATGTAGTAGAATGTGACTGTAGTAGAATGTCTTAGAATGGGATTGTAGTAGAATGTAGTAGAATGTGACTGTAGTGGAATGTAGTAGAATGTGACTGTAGTAGAATGTGACTGTAGTAGAATGTCTTAGAATGGGATTGTAGTAGAATGTAGTAGAATGTGACTGTAGTAGAATGTAGTAGAATGTGACTGTAGTAGAATGTCTTAGAATGGGATTGTAGTAGAATGTAGTAGAATGTGACTGTAGTGGAATGTAGTAGAATGTGACTGTAGTAGAATGTGACTGTAGCAGAATGTGACTGTAGTAGAATGTATTAGAATGGGACTGTAGAGGAATGTAGTAGAATGTGACTGTAGTAGAATGTATTAGAATTGGAATGTAGCAGAATGTAGCAGAATGTGACTGTAGTAGAATGTAATAGAATGTGACTCTAGTAGAATGTAGTAGAATGGGACTGTAGCAGAATGTAGTAGAATGTGACTGTAGTAGAATGTGGGGAAGAAGCCGGAGTGAATGACATCACTTTGGCACCCACAATGATATCAGAAGGGTTCAATCTCCTACAATCTCTTACAGTTTTTCATTGGCAGAACATCTCTGTAAGCAAGGACAATATATATTTTTTGATGGTTCTTCAAAATGATGAGCTTCTTTGAGCATTAATGTGTAAGAGGGCATGAATCACTCTGTGTGACTGTGTTTGTCGACAGACTGTCTCCACCTCCTCAAAAGTCTCTCTAAATCCCTCTCTTTATTTCTCTCAATTCAATTCAATTCAATTCAAGGGGCTTTATTGGCATGGGAAACATGTGTTAACATTGCCAAAGCAAGTGAGGTAGGTAATATACAAAAGTCAAATAAACAATAAAAATGAACATTAAACATTACACATACAGAAGTTTCAAAACAATAAAGACATTACAAATGTCATATTATATATATGCAGTGTTGTAACAATGTACAAATGGTTAAAGCACACAAGTTAAAATAAATAAACATAAATATGGGTTGTATTTACAGTGGTGTTTGTTCTTCACTGGTTGCCCTTTTCTTGTGGCAACAGGTCACAAATCTTGCTGCTGTGATGGCACACTGTGGAATTTCACCCAGTAGATATGGGAGTTTATCAAAATTGGATTTGTTTTCGAATTCTTTGTGGATCTGTGTAATCTGAGGGAAATATGTCTCTCTAATATGGTCATACATTGGGCAGGAGGTTAGGAAGTGCAGCTCAGTTTCCACCTCATTTTGTGGGCAGTGTGCACATAGCCTGTCTTCTCTTGAGAGCCATGTCTGCCTACGGCGGCCTTTCTCAATAGCAAGGCTATGCTCACTGAGTCTGTACATAGTCAAAGCTTTCCTTAAGTTTGGGTCAGTCACAGTGGTCAGGTATTCTGCCACTGTGTACTCTCTGTTTAGGGCCAAATAGCATTCTAGTTTGCTCTGTTTTTTTGTTAATTCTTTCCAATGTGTCAAGTAATTATCTTTTTGTTTTCTCATGATTTGGTTGGGTCTAATTGTGCTGTTGTCCTGGGGCTCTGTGGGGTGTGTTTGTGTTTGTGAACAGAGCCCTAGGACCAGCTTGCTTAGGGGACTCTTCTCCAGGTTCATCTCTCTGTAGGTGATGGCTTTGTTATGGAAGGTTTGGGAATCGCTTCCTTTTAGGTGGTTGTAGAATTTAACGGCTCTTTTCTGGATTTTGATCATTAGTGGGTATCGGCCTAATTCTGCTCTGCATGCATTATTTGGTGTTCTACGTTGTACACGGAGGATATTTTTGCAGAATTCTGCATGCAGAGTCTCAATTTGGTGTTTGTCCCATTTTGTGAAATCTTGGTTGGTGAGCGGACCCCAGACCTCACAACCATAAAGGGCAATGGGCTCTATGACTGATTCAAGTATTTTTAGCCAGATCCTAATTGGTATGTTGAAATTTATGTTCCTTTTGATGGCATAGAAGGCCCTTCTTGCCTTGTCTCTCAGATCGTTCACAGCTTTGTGGAAGTTACCTGTGGTGCTGATGTTTAGGCCGAGGTATGTATAGTTTTTTGTGTGCTCTAGGGCAACGGTGTCTAGATGGAATTTGTGGTCCTGGTGACTGGACCTTTTTTGGAACACCATTATTTTGGTCTTACTGAGATTTACTGTCAGGGCCCAGGTCTGACAGAATCTGTGCAGAAGATCTAGGTGCTGCTCTCTCTCTATCTCTCTCTCTCCCTGTGGTTAGTAGAGAGGGAAACCAGCAGCTATCTGACACCATCGGGCATCAGCCATGGCATCACCTTCAACCCCCCTCCCTCCCTGCCCTTCTGCTCATATGCACCCCTGCTCCATCCCCTTCCCTTGCCCCCTTACCCAGCCCAGCGGAACTCCCTGGCTGGCTCACTCAGATAAGGCTTTGGGGGTCTCTGGTCTTGGCTCATAGAGATGAAGGTCCTGTAGTGAGAGAATGGGGGCTTGTTCTGTGTCCCTTATTCTAACTGACTGCATTCTAGATTGTGACTGTAGCATACAATAGTAGAATGTGACTGTAGTATAACAGTACTGTAGTAGAATGTGAGTTTAGTATAGTAGAATGTGACTGTAGTATAATGTAGTAGAATGTGACTGTATTAGAACGTGACTGTAGAAGAATATAGTATAATGTGACTGTATTGGAATGTGACTGTAATAGAATGGGACTGTATTAGAATGGGACTGTAGTAGAATGTAGTAGAAATGTGACTGTAGTAGAATGGGACTGTAGTAGAATGCAGTAGAATGTGACTGTTGTAGAATGTGACTGTAGTAGAATGTATTAGAATGGGACTGTAGTATAATGTAGTAGAATGTGACTGTTGTAGAATGTGACTGTAGTAGAATGTAGTAGAATGTGACTGTTGTAGAATGTAATAGAATGTGACTGTAGTAGAATGTGACTGTAGTAGAATGTAGTAGAATGTGACTGTAGTAGAATGTATTACAATGTGACTGTAGTAGAATGTAGTAGAATGTGACTGTAGTAGAATGTGACTGTAGTAGAATGTATTAGAATGGGACTGTAGTAGAATGTAGTAGAATGTGACTGTAGTAGAATGTGACTGCAGTAGAATGTAGTAGAATGTGACTGTAGTAGAATGTATTACAATGTGACTGTAGTAGAATGTAGTAGAATGTGACTGTAGTAGAATGTCTTAGAATGGGATTGTAGTAGAATGTAGTAGAATGTGACTGTAGTGGAATGTAGTAGAATGTGACTGTAGTAGAATGTGACTGTAGCAGAATGTGACTGTAGTAGAATGTATTAGAATGGGACTGTAGTAGAATGTAATAGAATGTGACTCTAGTAGAATGTAGTAGAATGTGACTGTAGTAGAATGTCTTAGAATGGGATTGTAGTAGAATGTGACTGTAGTAGAATGTGACTGTAGTAGAATGTGACTGTAGTAGAATGTAGTAGAATGTGACTGTAGTAGAATGTATTACAATGTGACTGTAATAGAATGTAGTAGAATGTGACTGTAGTAGAATGTGACTGTAGTAGAATGTATTAGAATGGGACTGTAGTATAATGTAGTAGAATGTGACTGTTGTAGAATGTGACTGTATTAGAATGGTGTATTAGAATGTGACTGTAGCAGAATGTAGTAGAATGTGACTGTAGTAGAATGGGACTGTAGTAGAATGTATTAGAATGTGACTGTAGCAGAATGTAGTAGAATGGGACTGAAGCAGAATGTAGTAGAATGTGACTGTAGTAGAATGTGGGGAAGAAGCCGGAGTGAATGACATCACTTTGGCACCCACAATGATATCAGAAGGGTTCAATCTCCTACAATCTCTTACAGTTTTTCATTGGCAGAACATCTCTGTAAGCAAGGAAAATATTTTTTTTTTTTGATGGTTCTTCAAATTGATGAGCTTCTTTGAGCATTAATGTGTAAGAGGGCATGAATCACTCTGTGTGACTGTGTTCGTCGACAGACTGCCTCTACCTCCTCAAAAGTCTCTCTAAATCCCTCTCTTTTTTTCTCTCTCTCTCTCTCTCTCTCTCTCTCTCTCTCTCTCTCTCTCTCTCTCTCTCTCTCTCTCTCTCTCTCTCTCTCTCTCTCTCTCTCTCTCTCTCTCTCTCTCTCTCTCTCTCTCTCTCTCTCTCTCCCTGTGGTTAGTAGAGAGGGAAACCAGCAGCTCTCTGACACCATCGGGCATCAGCCATGGCATCACCTTCAACCCCCCTCCCTCCCTGCCCTTCTGCTCATATGCACCCCTGCTCCATCCCCTTCCCTTGCCCCCTTACCCAGCCCAGCGGAACTCCCTGGCTGGCTCACTCAGATAAGGCTTTGGGGGTCTCTGGCCTTGGCTCAGAGAGATGGAGGTCCTGTAGTGAGAGAATGGGGACTTGTTCTGTGTCCTTTTTCTAACTGACTGCATTCTAGAATGTGACTATTGTAGAATATAGTAGAATGTGACTGTAGTATAATGGTACTGTAGTAGAATGTGACTGTAGTATAGTAGCATGTGACTGTAGTATAACGTAGTAAAATGTGACTGTATTAGAATGTGACTGTAGTATAATGTAGTAGAATGTGACTGTAGTAGAATGTAGTAGAATGTGACTGTAGTAGAATGGGACTGTAGTAGAATGTAGTAGAATGTGACTGTAGTAGAATGTGACTGTAGTAGAATGTAGTAGAATGTGACTGTAGTATAATGTGACTGTAGTAGAATGTGACTGTAGTAGAATGGGACTGTAGTAGAATGTATTAGAATGGTGTATTAGAATGTGACTGTAGCAGAATGTAGTAGAATGTGACTGTAGTAGAATGGGACTGTAGTAGAATGTATTAGAATGTGACTGTAGCAGAATGTAGTAGAATGGGACTGAAGCAGAATGTAGTAGAATGTGACTGTAGTAGAATGTGGGGAAGAAGCCGGAGTGAATGACATCACTTTGGCACCCACAATGATATCAGAAGGGTTCAATCTCCTACAATCTCTTACAGTTTTTCATTGGCAGAACATCTCTGTAAGCAAGGAAAATAAAACAATTTTTTGATGGTTCTTCAAATTGATGAGCTTCTTTGAGCATTAATGTGTAAGAGGGCATGAATCACTCTGTGTGACTGTGTTCGTCGACAGACTGCCTCTACCTCCTCAAAAGTCTCTCTAAATCCCTCTTTTTTTTTTTCTCTCTCTCTCTCTCTCTCTCTCTCTCTCTCTCTCTCTCTCTCTCTCTCTCTCTCTCTCTCTCTCTCTCTCACCCTCCTCCTCCTTTCTCTGTGGTTAGTAGAGGGGGAAACCAGCAGCTGATTGGGTTAGAGGTCTGAATACCCCAAACCATCTACCCCATCCTCCACTTCCTTCCTGTAACAAGGGATATTATCTGCCATCCCGTACCATGCATTAGCTTACTGGGAGGAGAGGAGGGGAGGAGGAGAGGAGGAGAGGAGGAGGGGAGGGGAGAGGAGAGGAGAGGAGAGGAGAGGAGAGGAGAGGAGAGGAGAGGAGGAGAGGAGAGGAGGGGAGAGGAGAGGAGAGGAGGGGAGGGGAGAGGGGAGGGGAGGGGAGGGGAGAGGAGGAGAGGAGGAGTCACTACTATAGCCTGTATACCTGCCCACCTTCACCCCCCCACCTTTATCGTATAACCCCCTCGATCCCTCACCTCTCTTTCATACATCCATCCCTCTGCTCCATCGCCCCCCCCCCCTCCCCCTTTACTCCATCCTCTCCAGGGAGCAGCAGTCCGATAGCACTTATTACTGTCAGCCTCGTCTGCTCTTAATTGGCCCTGATAGGAGCCAGTCGCGCCTGAGGTGGGGCCCACAGATTCAATTAAGAGCCCTGACTGGGTGCTGTAAATATTTAATGCAGGGGACTCAGGACAGGGTGACACAACAGGGAGGTCAACGCTTCCTGGAGAAGTTACAGTGAACAATGACAGATAGAACAAGAGGGTAAAATGAAGAACATTTCCCACATACACTTACATATCTTCACACATTTATCAGTGACGCTAAATGGTTGACTTACTCCAATAAGTGTGTGCTTGCCTGCCTGCCTGCCTGCCTGCCTGCCTGCCTGCCTGCCTGCCTGCCTGTCTGCCTGCCTGCGTGCCTGCGTGCCTGCGTGCGTGCGTGCGTGTGTGTGTGCGTGTGTGCGTGTGTGCGTGTGTGTGTGTGTGTGTGTGTGTGTGTGTGCGTGTCCCAGTTAATCCCAGCAGCTCAGGGAAAGTGACTGGACCTATCAGAGGCTTTCCTCTTCATCCGTGCGTCTCTCTGTCTCCACTCAGATTAACTAGCACTGGGCCTGCAGTCTGTTCAGTTAGCAAACATTCATTTGAATAACCAACATCTGTAGTCTTTGTGATATCCCTCTGCCTACAAAATAGTTATTGCCTGAATCATGTGTGTGTCTCCGTGTGTGTGTTCTTTCAATAGTGTCTGTTTATGGAATCAGTATGCGTCAGTGTGTGTGTGTGTGTGTGTGTGTGTGTGTGTGTGTGTGTGTGTGTGTGTGTGTGTGTGTGTGTGTGTGTGTGTGTGTGTGTGTGTGTGTGTGTGTGTGTGTGTGTGTGTGTGTGTGTGTGTGTATACACAGTACGTGTTGCGTAGTGTGTGTGTGTTCTTTCAATAGTGTCTGTTTATGGATTCAGTATACATTGGTGTGTGTGTGAGAGTTTCTGTATACAGTATGTGTTGCAGAGTGTATGTGTTTGTGTGTGTATATGTGTTATGTAGAGTGTGTGTGTGTGTGTGTGTGTTTATATGCGGTGGGGACATGTCCTAATGCGCTGATACTCACTCTATTAGCTTGTTGACACTTTGGGGTCAGTGTGATGTTGCTGGAATGGCGCGTGTGACAGAGTGGAACCCTTCTGTAATGGTCTCATCGCTGAAGGCTTTCTTCTCCATCTCTCCTTCCCTTCCCCCTACTCTGTCTACTATTCTCCTCTCTATCATTCTTATCCGTTTTCCATCTCTCCCCGCTTTCTATCTATCTCTCTCCCCCCTTTTTTCATTTTCCACTGCCATGTCCTCCTCACCCCATCTCTCTTTCATCCAACCCCTGATAATCATTACCTTCACCGATCCTTTATCTTCATCTTCCCACTCTTTCTCTTCATCATTCTCTCCATTTCTACCTTTTCCATTTCCCCCATGCCTCATTCCCCACCTATCAACCCTCTCTCTCTTCTCCCCTCTCCCCTCTCTCCTCTCTCCTCTCCACTCTCCCCCCTCTCCCCTCTCCTCTCTCCCTTCTCCTCTTTCCTCTCTCCGTTCCCCTCTCCTCTCCTCTCTCTCCTCTCTCTTCTCTCCTCTTCCCTCTCCCCATTCCTCGCTCTCTGCTTTTCCCCTCATCTCTCATTCCAATATACTGTATCCCTCTCTCTCTGTCTCCACATCTCTCCTTTCTCTTCATCTCTTTTCCACAATACAGTACTCCTTTTCCATTTCATCACCATCCCCCCTTTCTGAGTGTATGATTCTCCTCCATTTCCTCTCTCCTCTGTTACTTTGTTCCTATCCTCCATTTTGGATCATGCACTCTTAGAAACAAAGGTGCTATCTAGTACCTAAAAGGGTTCTTCGGCTTTCTCCATAGGATAACTTTTTGAAGAACCCTTATTGGTTCCAGGTAAAACCCCTTTGAGTTCTAATTTAGAACCCTTTCCACAGAGGGTTCTACATGGAACCCAAAATGAGTTCTACCTGAAACCAAAGACGGTTCTACCTGGGACAAAAAATGGTTATCCTATGGAGACACCCGGAGAACCCTTTTGGAACCCTTTTTTCTAAGAGTGTGTACCCATCTCAATCTCTTTTTTTCCTCTCCTCCTCCGTATTGCTTTCTCTTTGAACTGCCACTCCTCTCCTCTCTCCACTCAATACTTTCAATTTGCTCTCCTCCTCTCTAATCTTCCAATCCATTCATCCCCCTCCTCCTCCCCCCCATCTCTCTGCTAGTTTGAGAGACATGATTCAAGGCTCCAATGGGACTGTATGTGTTTGTGTCTGCATGCGTGTATGCGTGCGTGTGTGCGGGCATGGGTACCTGCACCGTAAGTGTTTATATGTTGAATCATTTCATGTCTTGCTATTTTGAATGATTGGATTTTGTGTAATGGTTGTAAAACAACATCGGTGCATATTTTATGTCAGCAACAGAGTGATAGCAATTGGAGAGGTCTGCCATCCGTCCATCCTACTGTAATCACACACACACACACACACACACACACACACACACACACACACACACACACACACACACACACACACACACACACACACACACACACACACACACACACACACACACACACACACACACACACACACACACACACACACACACACACACACACGCACACGCACTAACTGGCCCTGCTCTCTATCATGCTGTCATAGCATCTCCTCCATGAACTCTATATGCTGATGCTGTCGGACATAAATTACGTCTGCTCATTCCCCAGCACTATGGCAAAGTGCATTAAAAAACTTATTCACTGCAAACCTAATGTGATCTGGAGAATACATACACAAGGTAAACAGAGAAGGGCTGTGAGTGTGTGTGTGTGAGAGAGAGAGAGAGAGAGAGAGAGTGTGAGAGTGAGAGTGTGCATGATAGTAACTGCAGTAGCTGTCTCCCTCTCTCTCTCTTTCTCCCAGTTTCTCTCTCTCACCTGTTCATTTGTTGGAGTTTGACAGTTCTCATTATTGCCTTGGCAGTAGCTCAGCTTGTCCTGCCAGTGGGACACTGAAATAGAATTTTAAAAGAGAGAGTGAGAGAGATGGAGAACGCAGAGTGAGAGATAGAGAGAGAGATGCAGATAAGAGCGAGTGAGAGACTAAAGAGAGAGAGATGGAAAGTGAGAGAGAGAGAGATACAGACGGAGGAGTGAGAGGGTGTCACGAATCCCACCGAAGGCGGTTCCTCTTCCTGTTCAGGCGGTGCTCGGCAGTCGTCGTCACCGGTCTACTAGCTGCCACCGATCCCTTTTTTCCCTGTTCGGTTGGTTGAGTCTTATTGTTTTCACCTGTTCCTTGTTTGGTTGTGATTAGGGCTATTTAAGCTGGCAATGCCCGCTTGCTGTTGTGCGGGCTTGTTCCTTCTGTTAGGTTGTGGTGGATTGTATTTTGTGGTATTTACGCCGTACTGTAGTGGGTCCTGGTTTGGGCCGGTCTGGGTTTTTATGCGCCTAGTGTGTTGGCGTGACCGTGTCAGTACCAGTATTAAATACGTTTCTCCTAACCTTCTGCTCTCTGCGCCTCATTCCTGCACCCACGCGTTACAGAGGGAGAGAAAGTGAGAGAGATGCAGACAGAGGAGGGAGAGAGTGAGAGCGATGCAGACAGAGGAGGCAGAGAGTGAGAGAGATGCAGACGGAGGGAGAGAGTGAGAGAGATGCAGACGGAGGAGGGAGAGAGTTAGAGAGATGCAGATGGAGGAGGGAGAGAGTGAGAGAGATGCAGTCAGAGGAGGGAGAGAGAGAGATAGCTGTATTAGTGAGTGTGTTAGTGTTGTGAACAAAGAGGTGGTTGTCTGAAAGTGTGGTTAATGGTTATAGTGTGGTTATCTGTATCAGTGTAATGTTTGGCTATATGTGTTAGTGTAAGTGACTGTGTAGTAGGGTATTGTTTGATTGAGTTGAGTGTAAGGGAAGCTGAGACCAACTGTGAGGGGAATGAGATTTTCTGCGACTCTTGCCTACTGACACACACACACACACACACACACACACACACACACACACACACACACACACACACACACACACACACACACACACACACACACACACACACACACACACACACACACACACACACACACACACACACACACACACACACACACACAGCTTTATTGATTATGATGAGTCCTTCATCCTTTCAGCTTATTAAATTATTGATCAGAGACAAAGAATTTTAATGGAATCCAAATGCCATTGTGTGTGCGTTTGTGTTTCCCTCCACAGTTAAGCTCCCTCTTACATCCCCATGCTTACTGCCCTTTTCCCTTCATCATCCCTCTATCCTTTATTTGTCTCTCACGCACACAAACACACACACACACACACACACGCACACACACACACATATGCACGTTCACACACACACGTTCACACACACTCATGCACACGCTCACAGAGAGTGACGCACAGAAGGGTTGTGTGGTGGAAGCTGGGAAGTTGGTCATTAAAACCACGTCCTCAGTGTTCTCAGTATCCTCAGTGTTCTCAGTGTCCTCAGTAACCTCAGTGTCCTCAGTATCCTCAGTATCCTCAGTGTCCTCAGTATCCTCAGTATCCTCAGTGTCCTCAGTATCCTCAGTATCCTCAGTATCCTCAGTGTCCTCAGTGTCCTCAGTATCCTCAGTATCCTCAGTATTCTCAGTATCCTCAGTGCCCTCAGTGTCTTCAGTATCCTCAGTGTCCTCAGTATCCTCAGTGTCCTCAGTGTCCTCAGTATCCTCAGTATCCTCAGTGTCCTCAGTGTCCTCAGTATCCTCAGTATCCTCAGTATTCTCAGTATCCTCAGTGCCCTCAGTGTCTTCAGTATCCTCAGTGTCCTCAGTATCCTCAGTGTCCTCAGTATCCTCAGTGTCCTCAGTATCCTCAGTATCCTCAGTATCCTCAGTGTCTTCAGTATCCCCAGGATCCTCATGCACCAACGACATCTACACTGTTAAAAATGCTGCTGTCGTACTCTCTCTCTCTCTCTCTCTCTCTCCCTCTTTATTCTTCCTTTCTTTATCTACCCCCCCCCCCCCCCCCCCTTTCTGACCACATCAAAACAATCGAGTCGCTCCACTGGCTGACAGTCCTTGCTAAAAGTAGAAATATATCAGCTGCATTGTGGGAATTCAAAAGGGAGGAAGCGGAAAACTTTATCTCCCAGGAGACAGAGGACCAACCCACAGGAGGCATCACACAGACAGACAGACAGACACACACACACACACAGACACACACACACACACACACACACACACACACACACACACACACACACACACACACACACACACACACACACACACACACACACACACACACACACACACACACACACACACACACACACACACACACACACACACACACACACACACACACACACACACACACACACGCACACACACACGCACGCAGCAGCAGCAGGGGTGACAAAGACAGGCAAGGAATGAAATACTAATAGTACAGAGGAATAATAACCACATCATCATTTCAAGATGGTTGTCCTTGCTGGCCGTACAGCGTTAATATTCACAACACATTCAGCATGTATTTATTCACTGTGATGTCCGGAGGAACTGAAGGGGCCTCTGGTTACGTTTAGTTCAGGCATGTGGAATGACGACTACACTGTAATTTGATATCAGATATCATACCTGGGTGGTTCTACCCAACTGTAGATCCCTCCATGGGTTTGCTATTATGCGTTTTCTGAATGCTAAATCAACCCCTAGCCCCCTAGGTACCCCTGTAGACCCGAAGCAATTGCATAAGTTTACAAGCAATGTGGTAATTGCTTAACCTTGCCTTTGGACAGGCTGGGAGGGAGTCTCGCCATGTTGCTTACACCTATCAAGTTTTTTCAGATCTACGGTATTGATTGCCTGTCTAGGGGGTAGGGACTAGGGGGCGATTTGGAATTCAACATTAGCGTATTTAATTGTGTTGCTCGCTAAGTATCTAACGCATGAGCTCTGATCTGAGAGTCGTTTGCAAAACATATTGGTATGTTTTTGTGTGTGTGTGAGGTGGACCACGCTAATGGACTGCTGTTGGCGTCAACACAAACAACATCTACAACAGCACCATCTGTAGCACTCTGTGAGGCTACAGGATCATTTGGTCCCCTCTGCTCACACTGTCGTCTGGCTATTTCCACTCCTCCCCTTATCTGTCGCGTTCTCTTTTTTTCTCACTCCCTCCCCCGGTCTCCCCTCTCTCTATATCGTTCTCTCGCTTTTTTCTCTTTTATTTTATATGTTTGCACCTCTCTTACACACACACACACACACACACACACACACACACACACACACACACACACACACACACACACACACACACACACACACACACACACACACACACACACACACACACACACACACACACACACACACACACACACGCATGAAGGCGCGCACACACCAGCGCACAAATGCATGCACAAACACACACACACGACACACTAAGTGTGTCATCAGCCTTCTGCCCCTGCTTCCCCCTAGAGCACTATAAAACGAGGGATAGAGAGAGAAAGAGAGAGAAAGGGATAAAGAGAGAGATCAAAAGAGAGGGATAGCGAGGGATGCTCTTAGGAGAATTGTTGTTTCAGATTAATGCTCAGAATAAATAAAGTGAACTCATAGGTGTCTGAGCAGCGATGAGCTGCTATCACTCGATGTGTGCTGCTAATGAAATAACCTGTCTTATCATATTTCACTGGACCCTGCAATCTGATTAAGATGTGCCCAAATACAGCATCTCTCACTATCCAGTATGTGGACATATGGCTTGGAGAGAGGGGGGAATGGAGGGGAGGGAGTGACTGGTGGAGTGATGGGGGAGGGATGAGGGAGAGAGTGGCTGCTGGAGGGATGGGGGCTGGTGGAGGGAGGGAGAGAGTGGCTGGTGGAGAGAGTTTCTGTTGGAGGGGTGGGGGGAGGGATGAGGGAGAGAGTGGCTGGTAGAGGGATGGGGCTGGTGGAGGGACGGAGAGATTGGCTGGTGGAGAGAGTTTCTGGTGGAGGGGTGGGGGGAGGGATGAGGGAGAGAGTGGCTGGTAGAGGGATGGGGCTGGTGGAGGGACGGAGAGATTGGCTGGTGGAGAGAGTTTCTGGTGGAGGGGTGGGGGGAGGGATGAGGGATGGAGAGAGAGAGAGATGGTAGAGGAAGGGAAGGTGGGGGGGTATGATGTTCAGTAGATGATAACTCCCAGAGGAGTTAGAAACACACATATTATTCATAAACAGACATAACATACACACACTCTCTCAGAAGAATACACACAGAACACACACCACTGCTGCAGAGCACAAGGTGGGTAAAGATGTTTTGTTAAAACTTGAGTCTCACCCTGCAGTATTTGTGGTGGTCATATTAATAATGGAGCTTGCATCAGAACATGTGTATCATCTTGGACCTGTAGGCTTGACATTATCTACAGTGAATGGCACTATGATGTCTACAGTACAGCTGCCCAACAGGCTCCATTGTCTTACTAAATCAATAGTAACGTTAGACTACTTCATTCAGTCATAGTCACAGACCCAGACAAACAGCATCACAGTGATCACTTACAGTGCTGTGTAAATGTGCACGCTCTGTCTCTCTCACTCTTAGACACCCCTTCTCTCAGACCACACACACGCGCACACACATGCGCACACACACACACACACACACACACACACACACACACACACACACACACACACACACACACACACACACACACACACACACACACACACACACACACACACACACACACACACACACACACACACACACACACACACACACACACACACACACACACACACACACACACACACACAAAAGTCTCTTACAGTTTATTCTTTTAATCATTATTGTGCCTGGGAGTTGATTTGCCAAGCCACTAGGAGTCTTTTGTGGTGTTTTGTTGGTGCGAAACACCATTTCATGTTTATTTGATTGTCTCGCGGGGGAAGAATGAAAACAGAGACATAACCAGCTGGTGGTAGAGATATAATGAGGCTGAATGAAATGAGGATGTGTGTGTTTGATCTCGCTCACTGTTGTTTACATTTAAGTCGTTTAGCAGTCACTCTTATCCAGAGCGACTTACTGTGGTGAGTGGATACATTTTCGTATTGGTCCCCCGTGGGAATGGAACCCACAACCCTGGAGTGGCAAGCGCCACCAACTGAGCCACACAGGATGATTAGACTCAGATTCAATTACAGTAGCCTGTTCTGATCCACATCCCTTGGCAACACACACACACACGCACACGCGCACATGCACACGCGCACACGCGCACACACACACACACACACACACACACACACACACACACACACACACACACACACACACACACACACACACACACACACACACACACACACACACACACACACACACACACACACACACTAGTGTTACGTGGGTCAGCTGTTTGTTCACTCGCCCGCAATTGCTAATAACTACTCCTCAACAACCCGACTATACAACCTGGTCTCAGAGCATTTCGTATTATAATGTACGTAAATCCGAGACCCTCCATTTAGTGTGATATGTTACGTTTCGCATGGTACTGTTCGGAAGTTTACATACACTTAGGTTGGAGTCATTAAAACTCGTTTTTCAACCACTCCACAAATTTCTTGTTAACAAACTATAGTTTTGGCAAGTTGGTTAGGACATCTACTTTGTGCATAACACAAGTAATATTTCCAACAATTGTTTACAGACAGATTATTTCAATTATAATTCACTGTATCACAATTCCAGTGGGTCAGAAGTTTACATACACTAGGTTGACTGTGCCTTTAAACAGCTTGGAAAATTCCAGAAAATTATGTCATGGCTTTAGAAGCTTCTGAAAGCCCAATTGACATCATTTGAGTCAATTTGAGGTGTACCTGTGGAAGAAATTCAAGGCCTACCTGCAAACTCAGTGCCTCTTTGCTTGACATCATGGGAAAATCAAAAGAAATCAGCCAAGACCTCAGAAAAAAATTGTAGACCGGTTCATCCATGGGAGCAGTTTCCAAACGCCTGAAAATACCATGTTCCTCTGTACAAACAATAGTATGCAAGTATAAACACCATGGGACCACGCAGCAGTCATACTGCGTCAGGAAGGAGACACGTTCTGTCTCCTAGAGATGAATGTACTTTGTCGCAAAAAGTGCAAATCAATCCCAGAACAACAGCAAAGGACCTTGTGAAGATGCTGGAGGAAACAGGTACAAAACCATCTATATCCACAGTAAAATGAGTCCTATATCGACATAACCTGAAAGGCCGCTCAGCAAGGAAGAAGCCACTGCTCCAAAACCACCATAAAAAAGACAGACTACGGTTTGCAACAAAGATCGTACTTTTTGGAGAAATGTCCTCTGTTCTGATGAAACATAAATAGAACTGTTTGGCCATAATGACCATCGTTATGTTTGGAGGAAAAAGAGTGACGCTTGCAAGCCGAAGAACACCATCCCAACCGTGAAGCACGGGGGTGGCAGCATCATGTTGTGGGGGTGCTTTGCTGCAGAAGGGACTGATGCACTTCACAAAATAGAAGGCATCATGAGAAAATAAAATTATGTGGACATATTGAAGCAATATCTCAAGACATCAGTCAGGAAGTTAAAGCTTGGTCGCAAATGGGTCTTCCAAATGGACAATGACCCCAAGCATACTTCCAAAGTTGTGTCAAAATGGCTTAAGGACAACAAAGTTAAGGTATTGGAGTGTCCATCACAAAGCCCTGACCTCAATCCAATAGAAAAATTGTGAGCAGAACTGAAAAAGTGTGTGCGAGCAAGGAGGCCTACAAACCTGACTCAGTTATACCAGCTCTGTCAGGAGGAATGGGCTAAAATTCACCCAACTTATTTTGGGAAGCTTGTGGAAGGCTACCCGAAACGTTTGACCCAAGTTAAACAATTTAAAGGCAATGCTACCAAATACTAATTGAGTGTATGTAAACTTCTGACCCACTGGGAATGTGATGAAAGAACCACTAGAACACTAGTCACTTTAATAATGTTTACATACTGCTTTACACATTTCATATGTATAGACTGTATTATATTCTACTGTATTTTAGTCAATGCCACTCCGACATTGCTCGTCCTAATATTTATATATTTCTTAACTGCATTCTTTTACTTTAGATTTGTGTATATTGTTGTGAATTGTTAGATATTACTAGGAACACAAGCATTTCACTACACCCACATTAAGGTTAGGGTTAGGGTCAGCTAAAAGGGTAGTGGCGTGGATCAGAAAACCAGTCAGTAGCTTGTGTGACCACCATTTACCTCATGCAGCGCGACACATCTCCTTCGCATAAAGTTGATCAGGCTGTTGATTGTGGCCTGTGGAATGTTGTCCCGCTCCTCTTCACTGGCTGTGCGAAGTTGCTAGATATTGGTGGGAACTGGAACATTCTGTCGTACACGTTGATCCAGAGCATCCCAAACATGTTCAATGGGTGACATGTCTGGTGAGTATGCAGGCTATGGAAGAACTGGGACATTTCCAGGAATTGTGTACAGATGGGGCCTTGCACAGTGCTTGTCTAGGGATGAAAGAAGTGCAGGAGATGTCTTTTTCCAAGTTGTTCCATTAGACGATGTGCTATAGACACCTCTGATTATTCACATTTAAGGGTTCATACACATTTTCATGACTATTATAGCCAGTGATAAAAAAAAGTACCCAATTGTCATACTGGAGTAAAAGTAAAGATACCTTAATAGAAAATGACTCAAGGAAATGTCACCCAGTAAAATACTACTTGAGTAAAAGTAAAAAAGTATTTGGATTTAAATATACTTAAGTATCAAAAGTAAAAGTAAATGTATAAATAATTTCAAATTCCTTATATTAAGTAAAACAGACAGCACGATTTTCTTGTTTTTTTTATTTCATGACAGCCAGGGGCACATTCCAGCACTCAGAAATAATTTACAAACAAAGCATTTGTGTTTAGTGAGTCTGCCAGATGAGATGCAGTAGGGATGACCAGGGATTTTCCCTTTAAGTGTGTGAATTAGAACATGTTCCTGTCCTGCTAAACATTCAACATGTAACAAGTGCTATTGGGTGTCAGGGAAAATGTATGGAGTAAAAAGTACATTATTTATAAGGTCACAAGGCGAGACCCAGATGCAGACACAGGAGGCAGATGGTTAGAGTCCAAGATGTTTATTAACAATCCAAATGGGGTAGGCAAGAGATGGTCGTGGACAGGCAAAAGGTCAAAACCAGTTCAGAGATACAGAGGTACAGAATGGAAGGCAGGCTCGAGGTCAAGGCAGGCAGGCTCGAGGTCATGGCAGGCAGGCTCGAGGTCAGGGCAGGCAGGCTCAAGGTCAGGGCAGGCAGGAATGGAGTCCAGAAAACAGGCAAAGGTCAAAACCCGGGAGGACTAGTAGAAGAGAATAGAAAATTAGGAGCACGGGAAAAACACGCTGGTTGACTTGAACATACAAGACAAACTGGCACAGAGCACCTCCTCCCAGCTGCCCACTGCACTGAGGCTAGGTAACACGGTCACCACCGATAAATCCGTGATAATCGAAGACTTCAACAAGCATTTCTCAATGGCTGGCCATGCCTTCTTCCTGGCGACTCCAACCTTGGCCAACAGCCCCGCCCCCCCCGCTGCTACTCGCCCAAGCCTCCCCAGCTTCTCCTTTACCCAAATCCAGATAGCAGATGTTCTGAAAGAGCTGGAAAACCTGGACCCATACAAATCAGCTGGGCTTGACAATCTGGACCCCCTATTTCTGAAACTGTCCGCCGCCATTGTCGCACCCCCTATTACCAGCCTGTTCAACCTCTCCTTCGTATCATCTGAGATCCCCAAGGATTGGAAAGCTGCCGCGGTCATCCCCCTCTTCAAAGGGGGAGACACCCTGGACCCAAACTGTTACAGACCTATATCCATCCTGCCCTGCCTATCTAAGGTCTTCGAAAGCCAAGTCAACAAACAGATCACTGACCATCTCGAATCCCACCGTACCTTCTCCGCTGTGCAATCCGGTTTCCGAGCCGGTCACGGATGCACCTCAGCCACGCTCAAGGTACTAAACGACATCATAACCGCCATCGATAAAAGACATTACTGTGCAGCCGTCTTCATCGACCTGGCCAAGGCTTTCGACTCTGTCAATCACCATATTCTTATCGGCAGACTCAGTAGCCTCGGTTTTTCTAATGACTGCCTTGCCTGGTTCACCAACTACTTTGCAGACAGAGTTCGGTGTGTCAAATCGGAGGGCATGTTGTCCGGTCCTCTGGCAGTCTCTATGGGGGTACCACAGGGTTCAATTCTCGGGCCGACTCTTTTCTCTGTATACATCAATGATGTTGCTCTTGCTGCGGGCGATTCCCTGATCCACCTCTACGCAGACGACACCATTCTATATACTTCCGGCCCTTCCTTGGACACTGTGCTATCTAACCTCCAAACGAGCTTCAATGCCATACAACACTCCTTCCGTGGCCTCCAACTGCTCTTAAACGCTAGTAAAACCAAATGCATGCTTTTCAACCGTTCGCTGCCTGCACCCGCACGCCCGACTAGCATCACCACCCTGGACGGTTCCGACCTAGAATATGTGGACATCTATAAGTACCTAGGTGTCTGGCTAGACTGCAAACTCTCCTTCCAGACTCATATCAAACATCTCCAATCCAAAATCAAATCAAGAATCGGCTTTCTATTCCGCAACAAAGCCTCCTTCACTCACGCCGCCAAACTTACCCTAGTAAAACTGACTATCCTGCCGATCCTCGACTTCGGCGATGTCATCTACAAAATAGCTTCCAACACTCTACTCAGCAAACTGGATGCAGTTTATCACAGTGCCATTCGTTTTGTTACTAAAGCACCTTATACGACCCACCACTGCGACCTGTATGCCCTAGTCGGCTGGCCCTCGCTACATGTTCGTCGTCAGACCCACTGGCTCCAGGTCATCTACAAGGCTATGCTAGGTAAAGTGCCGCCTTATCTCAGTTCACTGGTCACGATGGCTACACCCACCCGCAGCACGCGCTCCAGCAGGTGTATCTCACTGATCATCCCTAAAGCTAAAACCTCATTTGGACGCCTTTCCTTCCAGTTCTCTGCTGCCTGCGACTGGAACGAATTGCAAAAATCTCTGAAGTTGGAGACTTTTATCTCCCTCAACAACTTTAAAAATCTGCTATCCGAGCAGCTAACCGATCGCTGCAGCTGTACATAGTCCATCTGTAAACTACCCACCCAATTTACCTACCTCACCCCCCATACTGCTTTTATTTATTTACTTTTCTGCTCTTTTGCACACCAGTACCAATATCTCTTCTTGCACATGATCATCTGATGATTTATCACTCCAGTGTTAATCTGCTAAATTGTAATTATTCGATTTATTGCCTACCTCATGCCTTTTGCACACATTGTATATAGATTCTCTTTTTTTCTACCATGTTATTGACTTGTTTATTGTTTACACCATGTGTAACTCTGTGTTGTCTGTTCACACTGCTATGCTTTATCTTGGCCAGGTCGCAGTTGCAAATGAGAACTTGTTCTCAACTAGCCTACCTGGTTAAATAAAGGTGAAAAAAAGAAAAAAAGAAAAGAGAGACAGGAAACAGGGATAAATACACCGGGGGAAATAAGCAACATCTGGAGGGGGTGGAGACAATCACAAGGACAGGTGAAACAGATCAGGGTGTGACATGATTTTCTTTAGGAATGTAGTGGAGTGAAAGTAAAAGTTTTCACAAATATCAATAGTAAAGTACAGATACCCCCAAAAAACGACTTAATAGTACTTTAAAGTATTTTTACTTAAGTACTTTACACCACTGATTATAGCCTGTGTGAAAAACGTAAAAGTGAACATTATTGATACTGGAAGGCTGCTGTGTCTGATCCCATGTAGGCCTACCATCTCCTGCCATTGTGCACTTGATCAAGGCACTTAAATGTGGTCAACCCAGCATCTGAAGAGCTCCTGTGTGCAGGCTTGGCTTTTGATCCAGCCCTGAAACACCCAATTCTGCATATCAAGGTCCTGTTGAGCAACTGATGTTTAGGCTACAACGTGGTTAGACCAGGGCTGGAACAAAAGCCTGCACACCCAGTAGCTATCCTGGAGGATAGTTGCCACCCTTGACATAAAACATTGGGTAACAAACCAAATACTTTTGTCTTTATTAAATGATTCCCTCATTCAATGAATCAGGGATCAAATGGATAAGGTAGGCTACATCAAAGCAAGGTATCTAACGAAACATGTTTATATGTAAGGCTCAAATATGAATGTTTCAGGGGAGATCTATGCACAGCAAGTTATTTGTCAATTAAGCTTTTCTTAGAATATGTTTAAAGGAAAACGCCACCCAACAACTATATTTAGGCATTTCTTTCATTAGTCCATTGTTGACATAGTCCCAAAATGTGTTGCTTGTCAGCACTCAAGTTTTCAATTTATGTAATGTTCAAAATACAGAAATCCTCCCTGTATGATGCATTTTATGATGCAAAGCACAGCAACAATGGACTAATCAACAATGGACCAATGTAACAAATACCAAAATATCGTTTTGGATGGAGTTTTCCATGGCTACTGTTTAATAGGGGGGAATCCCAGCTTTCCAAATGTCCAGATTTATTTAGGCTATCTACAGTGCCGGTGAAAAGGCGACAACTACATTAATGCCTAGTTAGCTAGTTAACTAGCAAGACAACTGTTACAAGTTATGTTTTGAATTGGCTATCTTGTTAGTCTGTTGTACTTTCATTATTTTATACATGCTGCTGATATGTCACGCCCTCTCTTCTCGGGCAACGGTACAAAGACATGCACTGAAGCGTCATACCGATAATGGCAGATATGTCGATTTTAAAGTGATTGATAATATTTCATATTTAAGTGTGCCTTCATGAATTACATTCAATTATTAAACAAATGTCCATGACTTTTCATGACCTTACAAATCTTCATTTGACAACTTGGAACAGAGCATTATTCGAATTGAGGTTGGCACATTTTCAATCTGCACAATCTCGAACACCTTACTATCACGCACAGATTCACAGACTAAAGGGAAATAAACTTGAACAAAGCAGACTCAGGAAATGAATGACCACTCTCCATGGCTATTAAATGCAGAACCCACCTTCATTCCGCTTTGATCAACCTTTTTTGCCTTGGTGTGTGAATCTGGGATGGCAATAGGCTACTTTGCTTTATAGAGGAGCTGGTACGAAATTCCCCCAAAATTTGAAGTGCCGATACGGCGCTCCGGACAGCTCCGGCACGGCGCTCCGGACAGCTCCGGCCCAAGTCAAGCACTGGCTGTGCATTATCAGGCTGAAACATGAGGTGATGGCGGCGGATGAATGGCACGACAATGGGCCTCAGGATCTCGTCCACGTGTCTCTGTGCATTCAAATTGCCATCGATAAAATGCAATTGTATTCGTTGTCCGTAGCTTATGCCTGCCCATACCATAACCCCACCACCACCATGGGGCATTCTGTTCACAACGTTGACATCAGCAAACCGCTCTCCCACATGACACCATACACGTGGTCTGCGGTTCTGAGGCCAGTTGGATGTACTGACAAATTCTCTAAAATGTCATTGGAGGCGGCTTATGGTAAAGAAATTAACATTAAATTCTCTGGCAACCGCTCTGGTGGACATTCCTCCAGCCAGCATGCCATTTACACGTTCCCTCAAAACTTGAGACATCTGTGGCATTGTGACAAAATTGCACATTTTAAAGTGCTGTTTTATTGTCCCCCAGCACAAGGTGCACCTGTGTAATGATCATGCTGTTCAATCAGCTTCTTGATATACCACACCTGTCAGGTGGATGGATTATCTTGGCAAAGGAGAAATGCTCACTAACAGGGATGTAAACAAATTTGTGCACAAAACTTTTTTTGTGCGTATGGAACATTTCTGGGATCTTTGATTTCAGCTCATGGAACATGGGAACAACACTTTACATGTTGTGTTCATATTTTTGTTCAGTGTAGTTGACATTTGTAAAGTTCTCTATTTCATCTCTGCTTCTCTCGAGCAGCAAGGACGTTTAGGGACCGGGGAGAAAATGCAAAGCTTTGGGCTCCCCTGGAGGTCGGGGCCCCACAGATAGCAAATAATCACGTCATAAGCCAAACATTTCTCTCAGCCTTTTGGCAAAATGTGTAGAATAGCAGGAAATTAGCTCAGAGATTCTTGAAAGTTGGGACAATCCTTGTCCGAAAGGGAAACTTTATTTTCTAAATAGAAAAATATGGATTTTGTTGCATTATTTGATCTTAAAATGTACATGTAGGTGAATTTTATAAGGGAAAATATTTGTTTTTTGGAATTTTCAAAATACTTTAATTATTATTAATTTCCATGTCGGCTGTATGCCTGGAAATGCCCTTGTCTGGAGCAAAGGATCGCAATTTCAAACTTTCAAAATAGTGTTTAAATTGAAAAAACAAATGGCAATAATGGATATGAACTGAAAAATGATCATATGTAGTTTCTTGCAATAGCCCTCTGTGACTTTAAAGAATATTTATCTCAAAACTGTCATAAAAGATCATAAAAGATAAATTTGATCAACTCCTTCAGACCCTTAATGAATCAGGAATGAGCATAAGGACCCTTTATTCATGTCCTCATTCCATGTACTGTAATGCAACAAGACCCCTCATGGCCTGTATGGTTCTCTACTTTTGATAGATTTAAACAAACAATATTGGAATCACCATGGTCACAATCATAACTTGTCAATTCCATCTCCCTTATAGATTAAAATACAATATGAATTTTGGTTCAAATATGTTACATTTTATTTAGGTTTAAGAGTCATAAAGCAAATGAGGAAAAACTGAATTGCTACTATGTATACCACTTGAATTAAGAAAAAAAATGCATTTTTGTCAAATTCGTAAAACATGAACTCCGTAAGATTTTTGTCTAAAAAGATCTGATATAATGGTTGTTTTTTGGGGGGATTTTCAAATGAATAATTTTTTCCATATTTTGCAAATGTTTGTATTGAACTTTTATTTTCAGAGGCAAAAACATGTCTGTTTTGAGTATCGGTTGTCAACTCTGTCAGTGGCTTGTCATCTCCGTCATCCCCCCTCTTAAGATACATTTTTATTATCAACAATCCGAAAAAATATCGGAATCACTGTTCTGCAACATATGATAAATCAATTCAAGTATTTACTGTGTTAGACCTAAGGGATAATGTTTGGTTTATAAATGTTGTTCTATGTTCTAAATCTATAACAATATGCCAGAATGCTAATGAAATTAGCCCTGGAGAATTTAATAGTGTTATAAAACAAAACAAAAATTAATTTGGAGATTTGTATTACATATTTGAATCCTCTAAATGTTAGAATTTAACAAGGCCTTTAAACACTTGTTGGACTTTAATTGTTCAAATGAAATGCCTTTTATGGTGTCTGACAGAGTTGACATCAATTCATTTAGTTGCATTTTATGAAGATTAAAATAATTAAGAGGTTTCTTTACATGGTGTGATAGCTGCTACTTTGGTCTATCAAAATATATATATTTAAAATCTTGTTAATATTAAGACACATATTTGTGGAGTTTCACATCTTTCAAGACTCCCTGAGCTGTAAAACACCAACATTTGTCTCAGTTTCATGGCAAAATGTCTAACATAGAGGCGAAAGAAACGCACACCTATTTAGGCGAGGTGCTGGCTAGCGGAGTAGAACACTTGACAAATTAAAGGAGAGCCTCACACTCTAGGAGCTCAGATTTTTTAAATGCGTAACATAGCATGAGATTAGCTATAAAACTGCACATTTTCCTCTCTGACCCATGGCAAAAAAATATACACAATTAATTTGGCCCCAACGAAACTGCACTACACCTCTGGTCCAGATTTCAGTTAATATTCAATTCAACCCATCTAAACAGTACAATTCCCTTGATGTGACATATTTGTCCACGGTCTTGTGACTGTCGAATTTGTAGGTGCCTCACAGTCTTCCCACATAACATCTTTCCCAAACATTAGACTGTTGTTCTGGCTCACAGTTTTCTTTATTTTCAACTCTCCATTTCACAGCTTTTCTCTAATTGAATTCAACTCCTACATTGTCCTTTTTGCCTCAGTGGATCAACGTTAACTTTTTCTGCCCAAGTTTCCAAAAGCATTTGGCAATTGGTGTGTATTTGGCGCGCGGGCAGTTAGGCCCTAAAGCTTAGGCTTACGCACTAACGCCAGATAAAAAATCATGAAAGAAAAGCCTCAATGTATCCTATAGATATGAATTGCATTATTTTCTCTTTATTCAACCCGCCCTTCATCCACACAATATTTCATGTCCATAAATACACCCGCCCCGCGGTTATTATGAGTCAACCTGTGCATCCCTATACCCCCCCCCACACACACACACACACATGAACACATGCATTTACACACAGTTGAATTACCACCTCACATGTCATTCAGTTCAGTAGCTTGACAGAAACTTAAATATGTTGTTCAGTGTGTGTGTGTGCGTGTGTTTCATTTGAATACCCCCAAGGACCAATAAGCAAATCTGCTAAAGAAAAAATAATGATAATTCCATGAAAATCAATCTTGGGGCGTTTTGTGATTATGATTATTTATTTGAGCCCACAGTACAGTTGGCTCCAGAATAAACGCCACTATTGATTGCTTATAAGATATGAAAACACCTACTGGCCTCACATCACTCCTACCTGTCTCTCACCTGCTTTCTCTCGCCATCTTTCTCCCTCCCTCTTCCCCTGTTCCTCTCTCTAATGCCGCGTTCATAACCAAGTGGGAAGGTGGTAATTACCAGTTACGAAGTCATAAATACCAGTTGGATGCGTTCAGGTGCTTTGAACTCATTGAGAAACGTTGATTGGCTATTGGCCAACAAGCTGCATAAACCATAAACTAAAAGTAAACCATATTAATAGATTGAGTTTTATAAATAATGTTTGGTTGATACATTTAACTGCCGAAAGTGTTGTTATCGAGGTAATTTCTTCACTAGGTGACGTCAGAGGTCAGCATGTCAGACTAGTTTTCCACTGGTAATTATGAGTTTGAGGGGCGTTCTAATTGATTTTTACCAGTTGTATGTGGTAAATACCACCTTCCCACTTGGTTATGAACGCAACATGAGTCTCCCTATGTGACCCAACCCAGCTCAGCCCAACCCAGCCCAGCCCAGCCCAACCCAACCCAGCCCAGTCCGACCCAGCCCAGCCCAGCCCAACCCAGCCCAGCCCAACCCAGCCCAACCCAGCCCAGCCCAGCCCAACCCAGCCCAGCCCAGCCCAACCCAACCCAGTCCTGCATAGCTACATGCATCACCATTTATTTATCAATCACCACAACGTAAGTGACAACAAGCCTGTCCTCCTTTCCTCCCTATCACAAAACAACCCTGATCTATCATTAGGAGAGGGAGGGAGAGAGCGTGAGAGAGGGAGAGAAATAATGAGCAAGAGAGTAGAGTGTAAAATTAGAGAGCAGGCTTTAGATTAATCAGAAAGAGGAGAGCAATGAAGAGAGGAAAGAGAAAGGCAAAGGAAGAGTTGGAGTGTTGGCTATTGAATGTTGGAGAGGAGAACAGAGGTACAGTAGGGAACAGAGCGAAAGTGATAAAAAAAGAGTGATGACCAGTGAGGAAAGATATGTAATTATGAATTATTTACATGCATGAGGGATTTACAGTATGTCAGCTGCTCAGATATCGACCCCGCACCTCACCCCCTCTCTCTTGGTCCTCATCCCTCTCCCTCATCCCTCTCTCTGTTCTCTGTACCCTTTCATCTCACCCCTCCTCCTCCGCCCTCTTACCTTCCTTCTTTTCAACTATCTCCTCTTCCTCTCAACTCACCTCATCTGATCTCTCTCCTTCTTCTCACTTCACCTCCTATCTACCCTGCTCTAACCCTCACCTCCTATCTACCCTCCTCTAACCCTCACCTCCTATCTACCCTCTTCTAACCCTCACCTCCTATCTACCCTCCTCTAACCCTCACCTCCTATCTACCCTCCTCTAACCCTCACCTCCTATCTACCCTCTTCTAACCCTCACCTCCTATCTACCCTCCTCTAACCCTCACCTCCTATCTACTCTCCTCCAACCCTCACCTCCTATCTACCCTCCTCTAACCCTCACCTCCTATCTACCCTCCTCTAACCCTCACCTCCTATCTACCCTGCTCTAACCCTCACCTCCTATCTACCCTCCTCTAACCCTCACCCCTATCTACCCTCTTCTAACCTTCACCTCCTATTTACCCTGCTCTAACCCTCACCTCATATCTACCCTCCTCTAACCCTCACCTCCTATCTACCCTCCTCTAACCCTCACCTCCTATATACCCTGCTCTAACCCTCACCTCCTATCTACCCTGCTCTAACCCTCACCTCCTATTTACCCTGCTCTAACCCTCACCTCATATCTACCCTCCTCTAACCCTCACCTCCTATCTACCCTCCTCTAACCCTCACCCCTATCTACCCTCTTCTAACCCTCACCTCCTATCTACCCTCCTCTAACCCTCACCTCCTATCTACTCTCCTCCAACCCTCACCCCTATCTACCCTCTTCTAACCCTCAACTCCTATCTACCCTCCTCTAACCCTCACTTCCTACCTACCCTCCTCTAACCCTCACCTCCTATCTACTCTCCTCCAACCCTCACCTCCTATCTACCCTCCTCCAATCCTCACCTCCTATCTATCTACCTTCCTCTAACCCTCACCTCATATCTACCCTCCTCTAACCCTCACCTCCTATCTACCCTCCTCTAACCCTCACCTCCTATCTACCCTCCTCTAACCCTCACCTCCTATATACCCTGCTCTAACCCTCACCTCCTATCTACCCTGCTCTAACCCTCACCTCCTATTTACCCTGCTCTAACCCTCACCTCATATCTACCCTCCTCTAACCCTCACCTCCTATCAACCCTCCTCTAACCCTCACCTCCTATATACACTGCTCTAACCCTCACCTCCTATCTACCCTCCTCTAACCCTCACCTCCTATCTATCCTGCTCTAAACCCCACCTCCTATCTACCCTGCTCTAACCCTCACCTCCTATCTACCCTCCTCTAACCCTCACCTCCTATCTACCCTCCTCTAACCCTCACCTCCTATATACCCTGCTCTGACCCTCACCTCCTATCTACCCTCCTCCATCCCTCACCTCCAATCTACCCTCCTCCAACCCTCACCTCCTATCTACCCTCCTCCAACCCTCACCTCATATCTTGCTAGCTCTCCCTTCTCTCTGCACTTAACTAATCTCTGATGAGAACTAGACAAAGAGAAGAGAGAGTGAACTATGAAGAGAGAGATGGAAAGAGGTACAAGGAAGGGGGGGAGAAAGAAGTGTAGTGCCTAACCTTTTCATTTACTCGTTTGTGAGTGATTAACTATATTTCGTTCACAGTCATGTTGCTGGGGGAATTTAGAATTCTATTGGGAATGCTCTGACTGGGAGATGTAGAGTATGGTCAAAGAGAAAGGAAGAGAGATAGAAAAAGAAAGAGAGAGAGACAGACACAGACAGACAGACAGACAGACAGACAGACAGACAGACAGAGAGAGAGAGAGAGAGAGAGAGAGAGAGAGAGAGAGAGAGAGAGAGAGAGAGAGAGAGAGAGAGAGAGAGAGAGAGAGAGAGAGAGAGATAGACTGATAGAGAGAGACATGATTAACAGGTCCTCCCTCAGGAGAGATTTCAGGTCTATCTGAAGTTAACGGATAGGACAAAGAAGGAGAGAGAGAGAGAGAGGTAGAGAGAGAGAGAGAGAGAGAGAGAGAGAGAGAGAGGGAGGACGAATCGATGGCGGTAGAGCGAGAGAGAGATACAGTAAAAAGGACAGATAGGCAGTAAGGCTTGGCAGATTGAGAGAGGGAAAGAGAAGACACTTATGTACAGAAGGGTACTAGTCTAAATGGTGTGCTGGCACACCTGGGAACGTGAAAGCCACTGACGCCGCTAAAACAAACGACAGACCATAAATAAGATGTTGGGTTATTAACAGAGTGAGCAGAGTAGCAGCTGGCGAGGCGTAGCCAGGCCAGGCCGGACAAAAGACACTGCTGCTCTGTCCCATACCAGCACATGCTCCCAACACACACACACTGCAGCTGGAGGGAGAGAGGGATGGAGAGAGGAAGAGGAGATGGGCATGGAGAGAGGGAGAGGAGCACACAGTGTATTCGGAAAGTATTCAGACCCCTTGCCCTTTTCCACATTTTGTTACGTTACAGCCTTATTCTAAAATGGATGACATTTATTTTTTCCTCATCAATCTACGCACAATACCCTACAATGACAAAGGGAAAACAGGTTTTTAGACATTTTTGCACATTCACTAAAAATAAAAACAGAAATACCTTACTTACATAACTATTCAGACCCTTTGCTAGGAGACTCGAAATTGAGCTCAGGTGCATCCTGTTTCCATTGATCATCCTTGAGATGTTTCTACAACTTGATTGGACCTGTAGTCAATTCAATTGATTGGACATGATTTGGAAAGGCACACACCTGTCTATATAAGGTCACACAGTTAACAGTGCATGTCAGAGCAAAAACCAAGCCATGTGCTCGAAGGAATTGTCCGTAGAGCTCCGAGAAAGAATTGTGTCGAGGCACAGATCTGGTGAAGAAAACCAAAATATTTTGGCAGCATTGAAGGTCCCCAAGAACGCAGTAGCCTCCAACATTCTTAAATGGAACAAGTTTGGAACCACCAAGACTCTTCCTAGAGCTGGCCACCCTGCCAAATTGAGCAATCGGGGGAGAAGGGCCATGGTCAGGGAGGTGACCTTCCAACAGGACAACGACCCTAAGCACACAGCCAAGACATCGCAGGAGTGGCTTCGGAACAAGTCTCTGAATGTCCTTGAGTGGCCCAGCCAGAGCCCGGACTTGAACCCGATCGAACATCTCTGGTGAGACCAGAAAATAGTTGAGAATAACCTGACAGAGCTGGGGAAGATCTGCAGAGAAGAATGGGAGAAACTCCCCAAATACAGGTGTGCCAAGCTTGAAGTGTCATACCTTTGAAAACTCGAGGCTGTAATCGCTGCCAAAGGTGCTTCAACAAAGTACTGAGTAAAGTGTCTGAATACTTAAGTAAAAAGTTAACATTTTGTATAAATCTAAAGACCTGTTTTGCTTTGCCATTATGTGGTATTGTGTGTAGATTAATGAGGATAATTATTTTTTAAATCCATTTTAGAATAAGGCTGTAACGTAACAAAATGTGGAAAAAGACAAAGGGGTCTGAATAATTTCCGAATGCACTGTATGTGAGCGAGGAGCCACTGAGAGAGAGGGAGAGAGACAGACAGAGAGAGACAGATACCTAAAAGGAAGCGATTCCCAAACCTTCCATAACAAAGCCATCCCTTACAGAGAGATGAACCTGGAAAAGAGTCCTAAGCAAGCTGGTCCTCTGTTCACAAACACAAACAGACCCCACAGAGCCCCAGGACAGCAACACAATTAGACCCAACCAAATCACGAGAAAACAAAAAGATAATTACTTGACACATTGGAAAAAAATTACAAAAAACGGAGGAAACTAGAATAATATTTGGCCCTAAACAGAGAGTACACAGTGGCAGAATACCTGACCACTGTGACTGACCCAGAATTAAGGAAAGCTTTGACTATGTACAGACTCAGTGAGCATAGCCTTGCTATTGAGAAAGGTTGTTGTAGGCAGACCTGGCTCTCAAGAGAAGACAGGCTATGTGCACCCTGCCCACAAAATGAGGTGGAAACTGAGCTGCACTTCCTAACCTCCTGCCCAATGTATGACCATATTAGAGACACATATTTCCCTCAGATTATACACACCCACAAAAAATTCAAAAACAAATCCAATTTTGATAAACTCCCATATCTATTGGGTGAAATTCCACAGTGTGCCATCACAGCAGCAAGATTTGTGACATGTTGCCACAAGAAAAGGGCAACCAGTGAAGAACAAACACCATTGAAAATACAACCCATATTTGTGTTTATTTATTTTCCCTTTTGTACTTGAACTATTTGCAGATCGTTACAACACTGTATATAGACATACTATGACATTTGAAATGTCTCTATTATTTTGGAACTTGTGTGAGTGTAATATTTACTGTTGACTTTTTGTTTATTTCACTTCTGTTTATCCATTTCACTTGCTTTGGCAATGTAAACATATGTTTCCCCTTGAATTGAATTGAGAGAGAGAGAATATGTGAGAGAGAGAGAGAGAGAGAGAGAGAGAATGTGTGAGAGATGGAGGTAGAGAATGAGGGTTAAGGGGGGAATGAGGCGGAGGAGAGGATGGCAGGATGGGAGTTGTAATTAAATTGAAGCAGAGAGGATGAGGTGATGGTAGAAGAAGCCGGTGGAGGAATAGAGGAGAGGAAGAGAGGGGTGAGAGATAGAGAGGTAATGAGGGGGGCAAGAGATAGAGGAACAAGAGCAACACTCATTAAGAATAAAGGCTCCATTAGTCAGCAAACTGGGGCGGGGGGGTAAGTATAATGAAGGGACATAAAGTTATGCCACAGCGATAGGCAGTGGACACACACACACACACACACACACACACACACACACACACACACACACACACACACACACACACACACACACACACACACACACACACACACACACACACACACACACACACACACACACACACACACACACACACACTTCTGGATCTTACCGCAGCAATTCATAGTCACTAATTACATACTGATACAGCGAACAGTAAAGACCGAATGTCTGAATGCTGATGAAAAGCCAATGTCGTGATGATTTTGTTGCGTGTGTGTGTGTGTGTGTGTGTGTGTGTGTGTGTGTGTGTGTGTGTGTGTGTGTGTGTGAGAGCCCAGAGAAGCAATGGGTGTGTTCACTTCACAGCCACTGCAGCCAGCCAGAACACAAGAGCACAACGATGATGCGCAAAATGAACGATCTGTAACGATAACAATACGTTTACACCTGTAGACTGACCCCGCGTGCTTCCTGAGAGAAATAAGGAAGACCATATGACTGTAGTTGTATAATTTACTGCGTACAAAATGCACTGCCACAGCCAATCAAATGAGCTTTATTTCGCACCACCAACAAACTCCTGCAAATACCCTGCAGCTCAGCACTCCATACATTAGTGCATCTTGGTAGAATTCAGCCAGTTGGTTTGTGCAGGTGGATGGAAATAAACATCTCAGGTGTGAATACACAGATCCTGATAGCTGGAGAGTCCCACGGTGTGTGTGTCTGTGTTGTAATGCACTGTGTGTGTCTGTGTTGTAATGCAGTGTGTAATGCAGCGTGTATTTTCCTTATTAGGCCATTTAACCCGTGTGACCCTGTAATGCTGCAGGACGCAGTCTGTGGGGAGTGGAGCCTGAATCTCATCACTCCCAATAGAAGCCATTTAAACGGAGTAGAATGAGTCGTTCTGTACCACCCAGAGACAGACGCCGTTTCTCCATCCATTTCTGAATGAAATCCATCTTTATCTGGCCGGCTATTCACAGCCACCCCAATCTCTGACTGCAGTCTCAGCTATTCAGAGAGTACATATCTCTCCATTTCAAACCGATGGAGAGAAACAGAGAGAGCTAGAGAGAGAGAGAGAGAGAGAGTGGACTACACTGCAAAGTAAGTGAGCAAGGAAGCAAGTGTGTGTTGGATTCCTACAGACAGTCAGTATCACAATGCAGTTTATTTACTGCCTATATAAGGAGGACAGATGCTTGCTTTAAAAGCTGATATGGAGCCAGATATGAGTTGTGTTTTCTTCTCCCCGCCAATGGCTGATGCCTGTGCAGTTCAGAGTAGGGTTTTTAACCAGCATTGATCTGATTAGGCTGCAGTCTTCCTTTGTTATCATCAGGGTCATAAATGTTTAAGGACCATTAGGAAGCACAAACGAGGCGGACGGAGGAGGGCTTAATGCTTAAATGACCATTACTGGATACCTCTCGCTCCATTTACAGATTAAAAGCTTTACTGGGTCTCCTGCTCTTCCATCTCTCTCCGTCTGAACACTCATCTGTCTGAGCAGACTCAGGAGGAAAAGTTTGTTGGGTTCCACAGGGAGGTTGGAGGATAAGGTAGAGAGAGAGAGAGAGGAAGCGAGTGAGAGAGAGACCCTAGAAAAATAGGGAACAAGATCTTTCAGGGAGGAAGTTATTTTCCAGTTGAGGCTTTTTTTTGTCTGGGTCATTGGGTGAGATGAACTGTGTAATGCCAATGTGCACCGCACACACACACACACACACACACACACACACACACACACACACACACACACACACACACACACACACACACACACACACACACACACACACACACACACACACACACACACACACACACACACACACACACACACACACGAGCCATGTAATGCCAATGTGCACCACTCTAATTACAGGTCCTGTTTCTCACAGGTTAGAACCATTTCTCTCACTGACTGACTAATAGCAACATTCTGGAGGGTTAGATTCACAACACACCAGCCCCCCCCCCCACACACACACACACAACCAGCCCAGGGGAAGAGTGATCACGAAGGAGCAGAGAGCAGGAGACCCATTTGCTCTGATTGGACACAATGGGAGAGAAACCTGTCTGATTATTTAATGGGTCTGTGATTGGTGCTTCTCTGATTCACAGACATTGTGTTTGCGTGCATGTCGTGTGTTGGTGTGTGTGTGTGCGTGTGTGTGTGACCACAGTGTTTGGTAGTCGCTAGTCGCTCTTTAATGATCTAATAAAGCACTGGAGCATGTAGAATTAAGGAGAATTCAGACGAAGCAGAAATACATCCCAATGATTTCATTAACCACACACTGACAACGGCCATTAAACCTGATGTAGTGTTTCAATTATCATCATCATTGTCACTGCTTTGACACAATATCACCATGTCACACCTGGGACAGAGAACTGGTGCATGTGAAGGTAATCTATAGGCCGTCTTAATGTGTTCATTAAATGTAGTCGACTATTGATAAAAGTACATTGGCTAAGTGCATCCTCTGTTCAATTCAAATATATATCCCAGTTCAAGTGCTTTTTCTTTACTTGCTCATGTACATGGTCTAGTCAGCGCATTCCCAACACTTCCAAGGCATTTCATTTAAGGTCAACTGTACACAAAAACAAGAAGCGAAAGTAAGGAAATGTAAGATCATATATTTATTATGTTCACCGATGTACACAGTGGTGGTGGCTGTCTCTCTGAACAGCAGATGGAGGAAAGCACAGAACACTACCGGATCAAGAGAACACTGGGCGGGGTGTGTACTGAAGGGGCCGGAACAGAACTGGTTCTGGGGGGTAGTGGGCCAGAGCTGGCCCTCTCCTGTGGTACACAGGCATGCTTAAAGGGAAGCGGGATGAACAGAATGTTCATGGCATCAGTGTTTTGTCCTTATGTTTTGTTTTGCATTCTTGAACACCAGCAGAGCAGTTCTGTGATCCTGAACAGTCCTTCCTGTGACTGCCCACTGTCCGGAGCAACACACGGAAGATAGTGGGGGGGAAGTCAAGCCTGACGAGAGAGAGGAGATCGGTCCGCTCAGCGTTGCAGCGTTCGGGAGAGTGAGCAAGAAGGAAGAAAGGGTTTCATCATCATATTGTTGCTGTGCAGAGTAGTCAGGCAGTACAGTTCTGCTTGCTCAAGAATGTGCGTCTCATTTGCAGTCCCAGCGTGCGTCCTCTCCCCTCCTGAATACCCATCAGCCTATTCAGCCGACTACCTGCAGGAGGCACGGCCTACTGGGGGGGGGGGGGGGGGCTCAAAATGACTGCTTCACCTCCGAAGGTGCTGGGATAGAAAAGGCTGAAGATCTGAGCATTATTCAACACCATTTAGCATGATTTGGTGCTACAGCGAACAGAGGCAGCGATACAGTATCGCCATGGTTACGCAGAGTGACAAACAGACAGAGCTACAAAGTACAGGTGCAGCAGGAAAACGATGTAACCCTTGAGCATCCTCTGAGTCTTCCATATGCTCCACAGCCATGTCCAACACACAAACACACACTAAGTCATCCTGATGGCCGATATGCAGTCAATACAACATGACATTGTTTGCGGTAATTACTGTGCGTATGCATAAATAACAATGTACACATCTGGCATAGACATATTAATGAGTACGTAGTACAGCAGTTCTATAAATCAAAGATGATTATGAATGTGATAGCAGGGCAGGCAGGTAGACAGCACAGCACAGCTGGTTGTTAACACACAAAAACACAGCACACAGAAACAGCCATTGAGCGTATGAATTAATACAACCAATGAACGCGTGTTCCAGGTGTGGGGGCTATAGGAGCTGTTTAGGAAGGTTTGGGCTCAAATGGTGCCTTTTCCTGCTTTCGTTTT